>NC_050176.1:6165095-6237595 GCF_008315115.2 Sander lucioperca
ACCAAAGAATCAACAGGTTTCCCTTTAACTCAACAAAGCCACAAAGACCCCTGATGATTGGTCCGTACAGGTCACATGATCTGTCATTCCAGAGATAAGGCCTTACAACTAAAGTTTCAGAGCATTTAATTTATTTTAACCTTGGTAAATATGTATTAGACCATTAGCATGAATTGACAGCTCCCACCAGAACAAACACAGAAAACACTGACAGTTAAAGGAGGTTTATATATATATATATATATATATATATATATATATATATATATATATATATATATAAATATATATATATATAGCTTAACAATCTGCAGCAAGAGTCTGAAAAGGATTTAAATTCAAGCTGACAAGAAATCCATTTGTATTATTTCTTAAACTAATATCATCTCCTCCATCAATGTTGATCTGAAACAGTCAGGATTGTGTTTTATAGCCTGCCTGCTATATGGGACAGGAGCAAGGGAGTCATTACTGGGATCAAATATAGGCTGCGTCAAATATAGGGAGAGCAAACACACCTAAATTCCCATACACACACACACACACACACACACACACACACACACACACACGTGCACAAACAGCTTGTTTACTCACTGGATCAGCGGTCGTTTCAGAATCAACGCTTAAAGTTTGCTGCTCCATGAAGGAAGAGACAAGTAATCCTCAGCGCTGCATGTGAGAGCTTCCTTCAGTACACATTGTCATCAGCTGTTGAATGTGTGTGTGTGTGTGCGTGTGTGTGTGTGTGTGTGTGTGTGTGTGTGTGTGTGTGTGTGTGTGTGTGTGTGTGTGTGTGTGTGTGTGTGTGTGTGTGTGTGTGCGCGTTAGAGAGATGAAGCGGCAAATCTTGATGGCTTTCAAATGTCCAAACCGCTACAGAATGTAGCTAGATTCCCTTTCCCTCTCGCTCTCTCTCTGTCATCCCCCCTCCTCCTCCTCCTCCTCCCTCTCTATCTTCTCCCTCGCCCTGCCTCTCTGCTCTCCCCCTCCTCGTTCTTTGCTTTTCCACCCACCCTCGTATCATTTCTATTCCACCCACACTGCTGTGGGCTGAGAGACACCCGCATACAAACACTCAAGACAAATGCGGAGGCACGGCTGCAGAGGGAGACCCCCTTGCCATTAAGAAACACCCACCCACACATAAAATCAGCACTAAGTTGAATGTGTTCACCCTCAGTGCTCCTCTCGCCATCTGCTTAGTATGCCCCATGCACGCAGAGTACACTCACATTCATAATGGGTGGAGGGGGTGGCAAAACATGGAGAAATGGATGCACTGAGCATCAAGCAATGATTTATTGATTTATTCTGTAGGATTGAGAGCAGACAGTAGGACAGAGAAAGAGATATGTCGAACAAAACAGGCAGATCACGCAGCTGACAGCAGGGATTGATATCTGTAGCGGTGATTAAGCTGTGTACAACTGAACTAAGGAGTAGCTGCATTCCTCAACATGCCTTGACACACAGTGGAGGTACTCACACCCTCCCACACACACCCCTCCTACCCATCCTCCGATAGGCCCAAGGGTGAGGACAGCGGGTGAAGCACCACCTAACTCAAACTCAGCACTGATACAGTAAATAACCAAGAGAGTGTTATACAGACAGGAGGCAACCGCGTTCAATGCCATCCTGCAGGAAAACAATGTTTGCCAGAGTTTGGATCATCAGGATGTCACTTTGAAACAGCTTTGGAAAGTGTTTTAAAGTAATCTCAAAAAGGTGTCCAGCTCCTGTTTTCACATAATAATGCAGGACCTCTGGACAACTACCAGACAAAGGTCATTCATGTCTCCATTTCACTTATTCCAGTCCACGCTTTTCGTGGAACAGAAGCCTATCCCAGCACTATATTTACACTAGTTTTCAACATTGATATAGTCTGTGTGTGGAAAGCATGTCAGACAGGATATAAAAGTGTGATGGATTATTATTTTAAAGGGGAACTCCACTACATTTACGCATTAAGATTAGTTATTAGTGATGCGCAACTCAGCCTGTAAAAACAGTTGGATAATGTGTTATGTGTCTACAGAGGAAGCTTTCTTAAGTCTGAGAAAATAACCCTGATGATGTCATCACCTTTATTACACCTAAATCCTATCAGGGTTAGTGTTTAGTCTGTGACTTATTATTATTAATCAATAATAACCAATACGTTTAATTCAGATTTAATTATTTTGACAAGACAACTCTTAACTCAAGCCCAGCTTTTTCTGAGCTTTCAACCACAACTTCCAGACATCCACATCAGATGGAGTTTGCTGAGCAACTGAGCCAGTGTACCGTAAGACTCCCATATTGTAAAAAGTGAGATTTTCATGTCTTTGTTTTAGTTATAAAGCAGGTCGAGGTGCTATATGAATACTTTGTAAGTATCCAAACGCTCAATCCACGGAGAAATAAACACAGCTTGTATTCAGAAATTCTGCCTTCAAACAAGCCGTCAGGACTTCCGTATGGTTATGATGTCAACTATACTATGCCGAGAACTCAGATGCGGAAGACCCAGAAACACTGACCAATCAGAGCAGACTGAGCTTTTTTCGGGAGGTGGGCTTAAAGAGACAGGCTCTGAAAAGGAGAGATGCAGACAGAGGGTGAATACAGGTATATTCAGACAAGACAGTATGAGAAAAAGAATGTTTTTTTTTAACAATACCCACATGCCCATATGTACTTTAAAACAACATTTTGGTTGCTGCCCAGTGATTATTCCCACTGTCCATACTGGCCACGAACAGATCCCCTCATAATGGTATTCTGATGTTAGTGAGGGAGTCCTAGTTCTGTACAAAATGCACTCCAAAGTTGAACCAAAGTTAATATGGGGCTTAAGCAGTCACAGTTGGTCAAATCAAGTGGGTAAATCATTTTAACTTTAACAGTGTTTGCCAGTGATCTTTCAAAACATGTCCAATCAATATTATATTAGTCTTATATTTTAAAATAAGTGTAAAAGGCTTTTCTCCTGCATTACTTTAACTGTTCTTGTAAATTATGTAATCAGGACGCCCCATAAATGGCTACAGTCGACACCTTTTGAACTGTTACTTTGTTAGAAAGCATTAAATTGGATGCCTAGACACAACATATGGAGAACACTGCCTTCACTGGTAACCAACACTTGAGCTCCACTGGAAGAGAACTTTCATCTTCTTATGTTGCAGCTCACTGAGGAAACAGCAGCAATCAGCCTATTGTATGCATTGTTTGGCACTAACAATATATTTGTGCACTCAACCTCTGAATGATTTTCTGTTGCCTGTCTTATTTAGTAAACAGCTTACACATTGGTGTTTTCAAACAATGTTACGCAGGTATTTAACAGTAACAGTAACAGTGTCTCAGCCAGCAAGCATATCAGCACTAAAAAATGATATCGCAAATCCAGGCACACACAGCTGACAGGTTCTCTGACTTCCTTCACTTCACTGCTGTCACTGTCACTGAGTGTGTCTGTGTGTATGTGTGTGCGTGCGCAATTATAGTGCAATCATGCTTATGTGCATTGATGTGTTTGTGTTGGAACGACTAAGGGTTGCAATTTGTGTGTGTGTGTGTGTGTGTGTGTGTGTGTCTATATACTCCGTGCTTTTGTGTTGAGGCCTCACTAACGAGGGGAATGTCAGCATGTTGCTCATCAGAGCTCATTAGAAGTACAGGCTAACACTTCGAACCTCATAACCCCCCACCACCATCCCCAAACTAACATATACACACACACACACACACACACACCCCCCACACACACACACACACACACACACCAATCTCTCTCTCATCCCCCCTCTCAAAACACAAAGCCCTCTCTGTTTGTGGACATTACCACATAAGCAGCAAGAGAAAAAGGCCCAACGACCGAGACGAGAATGGCGAGAAATAGGTAGAATAGAGGGGGGGGGGGGGGAAGAGAAAAGAAGACAGAAACCCTGCCATGGAATGGTCTGGCAACGCCCCAGAGAAAGAATCTACCCCTATATGAAACACACACAGTTATGGAAAATTCAAATGTCTGCAAAGATGCACTGAAAGCTTCTGATGTCGCCACGTGATGAGGAATCATTTTAGTAATTATCTGTGTCATGAATTAAACGAAAATGAATACAATTGTATGAAATATACTTCATATCATTTGTTCTGTAGGGCGAGTCAACATTTGGACTGACAGGAGAACATGGACATTAGCACAGCCGAGTACAAAGTGTCACCCCTTATCAATAACATTATGAATAGAAAGTAATTATAGTTTGAGTTGAAGCAAAACAAAAATGAGAATTTGAAAGGCACCAAGTTATTTGCAAATTGATTTTCCCTTTAAGGAATTTGACTCAATCAGAAGATTTCTTTTCATAAAAACTATACACAGCAACTGTAATTAAAATAGTTTTGGGAGACATCTCCAATTTGAATACAGCCAAGAATTTCTGTAGCATGTAATTCCCAGTTTCGCCCCATTTCTCCACATACTTCCTGTCTCTCTCTACTGTGCTGTCCAATAAAGGAAAAATGCCAAAAATGTATACTTAAAAAAAAAAAATTCACTACTGAAGCGACAGTGTGGGATGTGCTTATGTGCTCCCAGGGTGCTTCAGGAGCCACTAAACGGCGGAAACATTTAGCTTTCTTCTGATCTCTATCTGAGGACAAAAACAGTTATGAATTGTGCTCCCAGACAGCAGGACTCTGCAAAAATAGCTGCTGGAAACAAAATTTCATGTGAATATAATCTTGTGCAAACCTAGGCCTTGTCTCAAGGGCATTACAGTGGTAGCCATAATAGCAGTCTATTGTATCGTTCCTGCCCGAGTACTACAGCAGCCGCTGCAGACTCTCTTTATGCATTGTTGTACAGTCATACTAAATAGGCAAATTGTTATTGCAAAACTCATGGCTGTCAAATGACTGGATACCAGGTCATTTTTTACAGCTAAAAGAAAAGCACAAGTATAATTTGTGTCTACACGTCACAGTCTAGCCATACTTCCCCCCAGTCAGCAGAATATACAATACTTCTACACCTATAATATATAGCTGCATATATCAAAAAGTAACCTCAGTTAATGTTAAGAAACTCCCTGCAATCAAAGCTGAACTGCAGTGTTAATCTAAATCCAGTCTGTAAATGTATATTGGCTCTTTCTATATATTGGCTTTCTATCCATGACTATGTGTATGTTGCCATGGTAATGTGAGAAGAGGGCTTGACGTGTCACATGAGGATGCATGATGCGCATGAGCTGCTATTATTAGAGAAGGATGGTGCATCTGTGGCTCAAATGTGACATTGACACAATGGTCAGACTCAGCTTGAGCACTGCAGTAACACTCAACATTTTGTCGACAGATGTACTGTAAGTACTATATACGTGTGTGTGTGTGTGTGTGTGTGCATGCAAATGCTCCTACCTCCAGGTCATCCAGAGAACGGGCCAGGCTGAGACGTTTGGAGCGTCCAAAGGAGCGTCTGGCTGAGGAGCGCTGGGGGAGAGGAGGGAAGCCCATGGTCAGACCGCGGAACCGACCACCCTGAGGAGAGAAAATATACACATGTTCAGTTCACGTGCTATTTGAAAAAGAGTGCATACAGGTAGAGGTGGCAGTAGCCTAAAAGTCAGAGAAGCATGCTGAGATGAGGTTGTTAGTTCTAATCCCTTGACCAGGAAACAGCAAAAGAGTGGTTGTAGAAAGCTTCCAGGTGTGAATGTGTAGAACTGAATGAGTCTGAGAAATCAGCAAATTAATGCTCGTTTGAGATATCACATGCCATCTCTCACCCTCTCTCTCCTCATACTTTCTATCAGTCTCCACTGGCAAACAATCTCATGACAATAAACAAATAAATACAGGAATTAGAGACATATAGATAGATATATCGGCCAACATTAGCTTAAGGCAGATATATCGGTACCTGAGTATATGTTTGCCGATAAGTAACAAGAAATTTCAGCACAGAAATGTCAAAGATGTGGTGGAGGTCATTGAAAGCATAGATATAACAGCAATGTTATACAGTATCTATGGTTAAAAGCATCTCCATTGCATAGTTTGTCCATCAGAGAGTAGTCCCTTTCAGTAGATATCCTGAGTGGTCACAGATTTTACAATCAAGGAATCTTTAACAAAAAAGGGTTTTCATGTTGGTAGGTAGGTAGGTTTATGTTAAAAAAAAAAAAAAAAATAGCAGGTGGTGTATCATTATCAAATATCAATATTGGTATAAGTATCGACCTCAAACATCCTATAATATGAAAACTTAAAAAGTGTTAGTACTAGTTAGTAGTAGGACTGTGTGAAATAACATCTACTGTATGACAGCTAGAAGCCAAGGTCTTTGTTTATTTGTTAATATCTGTCATGTATTAACGGGATGTAATGTCAATTTATCCATACAGGTTTTATATCAAAACTTCCCTTTGTATAATAGTTTTATAATTGTGCAAGTATTCAAACTATCCAAACCTAATGATCCAATCCAAACAGGTGTTGATAAATAGCATGTAAATGAACAGTGTGCGTGTGTGTGTGTGTGCGTGCGTGTGTTAAACGGAAGCTTAAATGAAGAGATTTGAGCTGCATGACTATTTAAGATGGTTTTTTTTTTTACCACTTAAATGTTATATTCCACGTTATGCACAGGCATGTACGGTCCTGTGATTTTTGCCTGCAATAACAGATAGTACTTTTGTCAAGCCCTCAGACGCAGCCAGAGACACACACACACACACACACACACACACACAGACACACAAACGGGATCGACATGATGACAACGACACTCAACATAGAGCTGTATCTGAGGAGGTAGTATGTTGTGCTCTTGAATTGGATTGCATTATATGGTTCAGGTGGTTTCATTACTGTGTTAACTTAAAGCAGCTACAAGGATTTTACGTACGTTAGCCAGTTAAAAGGAAGCATGAGGAGATTCTTTTTGTTGGAGAATTTTATTTTGGACTTTCCCACTTTTGTCCGCAGAGACCACCAAAATCAAAATAAAATGAAAGTGCCTGTATATGCTTTAATGTACCTGAATTTAACAATAATAATAATAATAATAATATTATATACAAAGAACATTCAAAATGGTACAGCAATTCTGTAAGGACTACCATAGTGGAAACCCACTAACTGGAATGAAGTTAACTGGCCAGCTGTTATATGATGCCATAAACTGCTGCCTAAAATGAGCGCATGAGAAAATTAGTCATTGGGTCATCAATATTTATTGTCCAAAGCCATCTGACAATGATGTAACCACACTGAGTAGTGCTGTAAACTTTGGAGTTGCCTTCACAAGTCTACAATTAGCCTTTTAACAACTGTTTTCCTTTCGTCTTTAGAGAACAACCGAAATATTCTGCTTCTTTCTCTTCTCTCAAAAATGGCATACTGTGGAAAAGAGCGTATGTCAGTGGACCCAAGTTGACTAATGAGTAACTAATCCATGCTGACAGGCTCCAGAGACCATACTGTGACACATGTTGAATCTGACTGGCTCATTAGGAGCAGGTCTTGTCAGCGTTTCATCAGGAGATGACCAGTGGTGTTGCCTGGATACTAAGGCAACCCTGCGTCTCTGTGTGTGTGTGTGTGTGTGTGTGTGTGTGTGTGTGTGTGATATAACAGTCACAGATTTGAAAACTCGATCCATATATGGATATACAGTGAGGAAAATAAGTATTTGAACACCCTGCTATTTTGCAAGTTCTCCCACTTAGAAATCATGGAGGGGTCTGAAATTGTCATCGTAGGTGCATGTCCACTGTGAGAGACATAATCTAAAAAAAAAAAATCCAGAAATCACAATGTATGATTTTTTTAACTATTTATTTGTATGATACAGCTGCAAATAAGTATTTGAACACCTGTCTATGTTAGTCTGCCTTTAAAATGTCCACCTCCACTCCATTTATTATCCTAAATTAGATGCACCTTTTTCAGGTGTCTTTAGCTGCATAAAGACACCTGTCCACCCCATATAATCAGTAAGAATCCAACTACTAACATGGCCAAGACCAAAGAGCTGTCCAAAGACACTAGAGACAAAATTGTACACCTCCACAAGGCTGGAAAGGGCTACGGGGAAATTGCCAAGCAGCTTGGTGTAAAAAGGTCCACTGTTGGAGCAATCATTAGAAAATGGAAGACGCTAAACATGACTGTCAGTCTCCCTCGGACTGGGGCTCCATGCAAGATCTCACCTCGTGGGGTCTCAATGATCCTAAGAAAGGTGAGAAATCAGCCCAGAACTACACGGGAGGAGCTGGTCAATGACCTGAAAAGAGCTGGGACCACCGTTTCCAAGGTTACTGTTGGCAATACACTAAGACGTCATGGTTTGAAATCATGCATGGCACGAAAGGTTCCCCTGCTTAAACCAGCACATGTCAAGGCCCGTCTTAAGTTTGCCAATGACCATTTGGATGATCCAGAGGAGTCATGGGAGAAAGTCATGTGGTCAGATGAGACCAAAATAGAACTTTTTGGTCATAATTCCACTAACCGTGTTTGGAGGAAGAAGAATGATGAGTACCATCCCAAGAACACCATCCCTACTGTGAAGCATGGGGGTGGTAGCATCATGCTTTGGGGGTGTTTTTCTGCACATGGGACAGGGTGACTGCACTGTATTAAGGAGAGGATGACCGGGGCCATGTATTGCGAGATTTTGGGGAACAACCTCCTTCCCTCAGTTAGAGCATTGAAGATGGGTCGAGGCTGGGTCTTCCAACATGACAATGACCCGAAGCACACAGCCAGGATAACCAAGGAGTGGCTCTGTAAGAAGCATATCAAGGTTCTGGCGTGGCCTAGCCAGTCTCCAGACCTAAACCCAATAGAGAATCTTTGGAGGGAGCTCAAACTCCGTGTTTCTCAGCGACAGCCCAGAAACCTGACTGATCTAGAGAAGATCTGTGTGGAGGAGTGGGCCAAAATCCCTCCTGCAGTGTGTGCAAACCTGGTGAAAAACTACAGGAAACGTTTGACCTCTGTAATTGCAAACAAAGGCTACTGTACCAAATATTAACATTGATTTTCTCAGGTGTTCAAATACTTATTTGCAGCTGTATCATACAAATAAATAGTTAAAAAATCATACATTGTGATTTCTGGATTTTTTTTTTAGATTATGTCTCTCACAGTGGACATGCACCTACGATGACAATTTCAGACCCCTCCATGATTTCTAAGTAGGAGAACTTGCAAAATAGCAGGGTGTTCAAATACTTATTTCCTCACTGTATGGACACAAATATGCTCACTTGTCCTCTGTTTAAACTGGTCAGTTTAAAACAAGTCTTATTTCTAAAGGCAACAAAGCAGAATGTAAACAAAAGGTTTTATAAGAGAAGCTGAGATTTGGATTAAAACAGGAAATGATAGTGGATCTGACTTAGTGGTTGTTTTGGGTGTGGCTGCACAAGAGCGTCAACAGAAAAACATCTGAAAGACTCAATTTTAGTGGGAAACTCACAGCTCTTATCTGTGCAGATGATCTTGTCCACTAGTCTCCCTCTCAGAAGGGTACACACACACACACACACACACACACACACACACACACACACACACACACACACACACACACACACACAAAGACTTTAAATCCATAATTCTCAAATGTTAGATTTCTGAGATCAAAAACATGTGTGCGTTCTTTGGACAGATGAACTTTAGGTACCAAGGGACCTTTAAAATGTATGTACATTTCCTAATGAAAATCTAAATTAGTTTCCCATGGACAGCCATGAGAGTGCAGGAGTATACAGTATATAGGTAGTGAAACAGTGCCACCATGTGGCAAACACTAAAAAGCTATTAAGCATAATGCACAACACACTGCTTTACCTATACTAGTACAGTGCCCGTTCAAAATATGCCTGTTTGAACGGGCCAATTGCTTGGCCTGTGGTATTGCTGCTTGAAGCTTTCTCCAGAACCATTGTACCCCAAAATTACTTACAGAAGGACCCCAACGCACTTAGCAATCACACTATATAGTTTACTACTGACTTACTGTGTACATTGTACTACCACATTCACCTGACAGACGTGGCGGATTCAGAATTTACTCACAAAATATCACAATTTAAATGTGGAGTAATCACAGACATTTGCCTTATGGACTGATGGCGGTGTGCCACGTGCCACTCAATCTGGCTCGTAATGAGAGCAATCAGCAAATATCTGCGTGAATCAACCACCAGAACCGGACCAAGTACAGAGACAGATTTGGCTCCGGACTGTGAGTGTGTGTGTGTGTGTGTGTGTGTGTGTGTGTGTGCGCAGAGAGAGACAGAGGGGGCGGAGAAATAGGTGGAAGGCAATGCAAATAAAGATAGTTATTCTTTAACTACGGAGTTAGAGTTGTCTTTTTCGTCAACGATATTGCATGTTGATATCGCCACAGTCAGCGTTTAATGACAGCGGAGCCGTCTCATCATATAGCCATATCATTAACAAATTTAATTCTTCAGCAGAGGTTAATTTCCAAACAGGCTTAGTGGACTGACAGTTAACGTCGAAGTATGGCTTTGCGGGGGTAATATTATTAGTGATTATAAGAAAGCAGCACACTTGAACAACCGGACCCAGAGTGAGCATAGAGGGTGAGTCTATGCGAGAAGGAAGAAGTGTTGAATTTACAGCTTACAGCAACTTAAGACGATATAGGGTCTATACGATCTAGTGTCAGCAATAAGGCCTTTATGATTGAGTTTCCTCTAAGCAAAATGATCCAAGTGAATTTAAAGTTGGGCTTTTATTGTGAAGGGTAGAAATCGTTTTTTATTGAGTTTCCTCTTCGCGAAATGCTGAGTGAATTTAAGATGGACGTTTATTGTGAAGGGAAGACACAGAAGAGCCAGCGTTATGGCAGCGCTTTTTTTCCCCTCAACCTTTTTTCCGCGGCCTTTTAATTTTATTCACAGTTTAATATCCAACGCTGTCCAAACTGCTCCAAATTCCAAACCCCAAGGACCCAGGAAACCAAGTGTGAAGTAGATTGGATGAACGATTCATGACACACACACACACACACACACACACACACACACACACACACACTTCCCGATTTATTAGATGGATACAAGTGTAACAAGTCAGTTCTAATACTCATAGTGGTATTGCTTATGAAAGACAGGAACTACTACATCCGATACAGCAAAGCTACAGTTGTCAGCATATTCCGCATTGCAGTTTGACTACCGGTAATCATGGCTTGGCATGACAGCCACAGCCTCCAAAGTTCTGTGTCTCCAGTCAGAGGACATTGTTCAGAGGGGTTAACATCCACCTTCCTGTCACGGTTAGCCTCTACCCTGGCCCTGGCCTTGTAAACACTTCCTCTGATTGTCCCCTGGGGGTCAGTGGGACCCTGTCCACCACCAAGTTTTACTGGGGAGGAAGAACAACCAGCCTTCTTACTGTAACTATCAAGGAAACAAGAGTCTATCCCCAATATCGGTTATGATTTGTAAATTTAGACAATGCAACTAAATACTAAATACCTAAATACTTCTTCAAATTAAAATGGGCTGCAGGCTGCAGAGAGGTTAATGCAGAAGAAATCCAGACAGGCTGGACATATCTTTCACTCTATGTCTGTATCTCTTCCTCTCTATTTCTATTTCTCTGGAAACAATAAACAGCCAGTCAATAATGTTCTTTATCTCAATGCAAAAGGACATTTCTTCTCATAAAATAATGCAGCCAATGTATTCAACTGATACATACACTACACACTTTACGTTTGCTTCATTAAAACTAGTCTGAAGCGTGTCTGCTGTTCAGTCTCATTACAGTGGGAAACAGGTGGTTTTCAGGTGAACGCAGGTGCCTGGCTCGTGCATAATACATGATCTGATACTGGAGCAGTGGGGATAAATAACTTATCAATCCACTTGTACTAAGTCTGGCAAGAGAGCCAAATGGGGTGATCAAATTCTATAATATAGTACAGGGATGTTTGATGGCGTGCACTACGTTCATCATCGCAACTTTCAAAACCGCTGAAAGGTTTTACATCTGAGTGAGAGACAAACTTTATTCAAGGGCCGAATGAGTTAAATGCTAGGCCTTGAGAGCAGTGGGAGCAGTGGGATGAACACAGATGGATTTATAGCCTCAATAAACCGTAGTCTTGGACACACTCTAAAGTCAGACTAAATTTCTACAGCAGGGGTGTGTGATGGGGGATGCTACCTGCTGCCCGGGCTTCTCATCTCTCAGCCAGTTTTAACACAACTCTTCCAAAAGCCCACAGCACACACACTGGCACAGCATAACACATTACTGAATGCAGGATTGTAGAAAGACTGACCATCTATTGGGCTGAACATTTGGAATAAAAATGAATAAAAGATGTGATCACGGAGTGAAAATTAAGGGCACTACCAATTAGAATGTGGTGCTAACTATCAAAAACATACCTTTTTCTCTCCCTCCTTTGCATTCCCTCGTTTCTTCTCTCTTTCACCTCTCTCCGCTCCGGCTCTCTCCCTGTCTCCAGCACCAAATAGCTTCTTAGCCCACTCATCTTTCTGAACAGCCAGCCGGTGGGTGTGGGAGTGGGGATGTGAAGGAGGAGGAGGTTGGCTCCCTCCAGGTGGTGGCAGGTGATCTCCGGGGGCCAGTGGGGCCCGGTAGCGATCGGCCGGGATCTTATTCATGGGTGGTGGCAGGGTGCTGCAGTTAGCTGATGACCATCCGTCGGTGGATTCGGCGTAGGACTCCTGATCGCTGCTCAGACCCTGGAGGTGGCTGTGATGGTGCTGCTGACGCCAGTCTCTCAGCACATGGACTGGCAGCCACCGCTGCGGCTCCACCCCTGCTCCTACTCCTCCACCCCCTCTCTTATCTCCTCCCCCCACAGCTCCTCCCCGCCTCCCTGGTGAGTAGTGGTGTGGGTGGACTCCTCGAGAGTGCCTGCCGGGGACGTCAGGGTGAGCCAAGGGGAGAGGGTGAGGGAGGTCAGCCAGGTGTGGCTCGTGACGGTAGTGGCCATTTCTCAGAGCTGGTGGAGGAGGAGGAGGAGGAGGTGGGTGAGGGGCTGCGGCTCCTAGGGTGGGGCTCCAGGCCTGCTGGGATGACGGTGGGCTGTCCCAGTGGCGTGGCCCCGAGATGTGGTTGTGGCTAGGGGGACCTCCGAGGTCTACTAAAAGCACTCTGTTGCTCTTTTCTTCTGGTAAAAAGTTGCCGATCCCGCTGTCACTGTTGCTGCTGGTGCTGTGGTTCTGCTGGGCGTCGTTGTCTGGATCGTGGAAGGCCCGGGCCCGGACCCCCTCAATGTTGTCCCCCATGTCCCGGTACAGGACAGAGACAAACTGGAGGAGAGGCTGAGAGCTGGGCGGGAATTCCAGGCAGCCTCCTGTGTCTGGGTCGGGGGTGCACTCGAAGCCAAACCTCCTCGCGACACCTAAATGGACCTGAGGAAACAACAGTCACCACGAGAGTATCAGTCGATGGGTAGACATTTGCTACGATATACAAAAAAATTGCAGAGGAAAATGTCTGAATTGTTGCTAGCTGTTTCTATAATGTAGCTGTAGCTGTATATGTCGGACTGATTAGCATCACTGGCACTAGATGAAATCAACTGTAGGTTTTCTGTATAACAAACAGGAATTGGCAATAAGACTGGGTATCAAACTTTATTTCTTATTCTTCTTATATTCACATATTTCCTCATTTAAATCATAATTTTGGTATTTTAGACTGCATTTATTTATTTATAAATGTCATTAACAGCTGCTTTGGGTAAAGACAAAATGTACCCCTGCTGCGTTTGGGAAGTTTGGCTTAGTTTGGGCTTAGTTTGTTAAATAGAAAAAAAGTATATTCATATTCCACTATAAGAGGTAATTTAAACAAAGTGTCTGACCAAAAGCTACGGTATTGTATTGGCACCGCTACTTAAAAAAAAAAAGTAAAACACACTTTTTCTACTATATCTGCTCTGATGAAGACCTTGTGAGGTTGAAAGCGGTCAGTATTTATACCAATACTAAATGGAGTTATCTCCTCTTCAGTGTGATTTGTAACCCCTTAATGTATCTCATCGCTGTCTCTGGATTCACACCTGGTGCTGACAGAGGTCTGGGTCCACGATGAACACGTGACAGGAAGTCCTCAAACTGCCCTCTTCATCTCGTCCGTTGCTGAAGTGACAATCTTCGTGGTCGTCGGTGGCCTGCATCGTGACCAGTCCGAAGAATCGACGGTCATCGGGACAACAGGCGCTGAAGGCTAGTTTTTCTGCTGGATAGGTGGCCAGGACCTGACCTCTGTCACTGCACAGACGCACGCTGTCGTGCATGACCTGGTAGGATATAGTTAATACACTTCACAATACCATACCAGGGGAAATAATGAGACGATCACAGTTACCACCAGATATCATTCACAAAAACATGACCGACGTTCCAGGTTGATACACTGTGTTCATACTGCTGAAATAAAGTAATCCTGTTAATTAAGTTCCTGTTTTCCAGCACTTTGAGTGTAAATGAGTATGCTGAAATATTGTGATCAACAAGACAAAGTGGAGAGGCTTTCAAACCCGTCGCAGTTTAGGTTAAGCTACTGTTATTTTTTATTTAATTAACAAGATATAGCTAACAAGTTATTATCATCATATGGTAACAAACAAAACAACAAAATATTCAACCGCACCTTCATAAGGACCAGTGAATGGATCTTTTGCTCGGCCCGGAGGCGCCTCATGCTGCATCTGATGGCTTGCAGGCTGTCACTCTCTAAGCTTGACCCTATGGAGGCCAGCTCAATGGAGCCCAGATAGCCAACAATCATGCCCACATTGAGGATGCCCTCGCTGGGCTCTAGGCCCAAGTCACCCCCATCTCCTACATCCAAGTCTTGCTCTTCGTGGTGTTGAAGGTGGAGATGACGGAAGTCTGCGTCCAGGAAGACTGAGTCGTCGTTCAGAACTTGGACCATCTCCTCCTCCGAGAGGAGGTTGGGGTTGCTCTGGGAACGGGAGGAGTTCCCATATGCAGGGAACTCTGGATCAGACAGCGGACGTGGCTTTGATGATGAGCTGGCCCCAGGTCTGTCCTTGTCTGAGCTGCTGGAGGACTGGCTTGAGTTCTCAAAGATCATGTTAAAAATTCCTCCAGACTGCAGCTCTGCCACAACCTTCTCTGCCCTGTTGATGCCCAGCTGCTTAGAATCCAGTTTGGGTTTGTACCACCCCCCACGGGTTCCAGCGCAGCCTGACCTGCTGTTATTGTTGTTGTTAACACTGTTGTCATAAAAACCATCCAACTCATCATCACTTGAGCATGAGTCGGGGTATGATGCTGCCATTGTGTTGCTGCTATGGTGACGACTTCCAGTAGTGCGTTGTTGGTGGTGGTGATGGTGCCGCCTCTGACGTTCTCCCTCAACGATGACCAGTTTCAAGACACCAGAGCAGCGCCCAATCAGTTTGACTACATCTTCATGCGATGCCTTGGAGACATTGATGTCATTGACGGAGAGGATGTGGTCTCCTGAACGCAAACCTACATAGTCTGCAGGGCTCCCTTTCAGGATGCAGCTGAGGACACATGGACTTTGGCCTGACAGTGTAAAGCCATACCCTGTTCTACCTCTCGCCACCTCCACAGCCCGTATACGACCCTGCTGGATAGAGGAGGAGGGCGGTGAAGGCTGGGGCAGCCCACTTCCACCACAAGGGCGTCTTTTGGATGAGGCATCCACTTGTCTGAACATTGTGCCAGGCTCTACTCACGCACGAACGCAGGGCATATCCAACGTCTTGTCTTCTTGTCAAACCTATCTGCTGTCAAGCTGCTACGAAAAAAATGAGTAGCGGTTCTAAATGCAGCAGAGGGGTGAAAGATTGCCCTCAGTTCTGGCACAGCCTTGCTACAGCAGCATTCCCATCCTAGTGTCACTCTCTCTCCCAATTCACCTGCAGCACAACAGAACAGAACCAAGTCAGTCATGACAGTCTATTTCCACGCATCATATAGTTGCTGTCTGGTCTATTTGGCGACATGGGAGCTCAATATAGTTATAAAAGCGTCCAAATTGTCAAAGGAAAGCATTATACTGTCATTAATGGCAATACTCTGTTAATATCGCATGTTAAGGGGAAGGGTCTGTACACACAGCCACACACGTGCAGGGTGGAGTCAGTGCAGCTCTGTCCAATGGGAAATATGTCTTCAAACCAGAGGCGTTTTTCACACCTGTTGGCATGCAGGTAAAATTACACAGACCCAGCCTACAACAACTGCAACTTCAGGGCAACCTCTAAATTCGCGTTTCTCGTTTGAGTAAAACAATA
Organism: Sander lucioperca; assembly: GCF_008315115.2. NCBI lineage: Eukaryota > Metazoa > Chordata > Actinopteri > Perciformes > Percidae > Sander > Sander lucioperca. The sequence goes on from NC_050176.1 coordinate 6,181,423, forward strand.
TTTGTTCATAAATAGTCTAAAACATTCACTATGAAACTGTGAAGAAAATGTTAACGTTAGCTGCGAGGTTAGCTGACGCGTGAACGTTACCGTTAGCTTAGTTAGCTGCACATGCTAGTAGTGAAGCTACATGTTAGCACTGGTTTCAGTGCTCGCTTTTGAAAGAAATTGACCACTATGTGTTTGTCACTTAACACTCAGAAGTGCATGCTTTTTCTCTGTCAATTCATGAAAGTTACTAAAAAGTTCCTTGCCGTGCCTTTGCTGGTTCAAAAGTGCACCCACCCGTGCTTAAACTAAAGTCCCGCCCCCCGATTTCCAGTTCTTTGGAATGTCGGTCTGTTACTATGGTAATGACGGTGTACACAGACTTTTAGATCCCGTCATTGGTTTTCCGAGTTGTCAGTCAGACAGCGAACAGTTATGTGGATAAATTGACAAAAGTTAGTTTGAGACTTCACAAATAAAAGTATCAAGAGAAGCATATTCCACAGGTGTCAAACCTTGGCATCACAAGGGCGGCCGTCTGAGTGCTCTGTAATTATTGGGAGTATTATTGAAAAAACACGTAGCTATTTGTCGATCTGGCTTTTACCACCACGCAGCGAGAAAGCAGAAGACAACAGCTGGCCACAATACGTCTGAGTTGTAAAGCAGGGATAGCTACGTAAAAGGTGGATGCAGGTCTTTTTTTTAATGTTCCGACAAAGATGTTCGGTCTAGCGAGTTCACTCAGAGGGAGATGAAAAAAAACCACTTACTTGTCGGTGTACGCCGGTGATGCTGCTCGGGCAGATTCCATAGTTTAGTAGCTAAGTTAGGTAACTCAGGGACGATGGGTAAACAAAAGAAAAAGGCTGCACCATCTGGCGAAGTAGCCTTAAAGAGGAGGAGGAGGACTGGGGAAGAGGGAGGTGTGTTTAGAGTGGGCAACGGAGGCGGGCGGGGTGGTCAGAGGATGGGTGGGGGGGCGGACACTTCAAACAGTGCACATGATGATAAAGAAAATACATTTAAAAGGGGTTTTTTTTTGCAGTGCATTAACTATATATGCACATTATACATGATGTATCTGGGGAGTTTATCTAGGCTGCTGCTGAACAGTGGTAGCAGTCTGTCTTGTTTTCTGGGGGGGTCAAGGTCCTTGAACTGTACAGCTACTTTTGTCCAACTTGAAAAGCATCAGCACAATGCAGCAAGAAGCCCCTCCCAGCACTTCGGAGTGAACCAGTTGTTTCTTCATGCCAATGAATTCAACTAAAGAAAAGCAGCCTACTTCAGCAAAAAAGCTGCATCTGAGTGCCAATAACGTGCAAATGATGGAGTAGCTTTCAGATGATACCTGAATTGCTGCCAACAGTGTTGGTTTGTGTAAGCTATTCATTGTATTTTTGTATTCATTTCTTTTTTTTAGCTGGTTAACATTTTTGCAGTATATAGTACGGGTGCTAAGATATATCGACTCAGTATCGTTATCACAATATCACGTTGCGCAATCTTATATCTAGGGGTGCGAGATATATCGGCTCAATATCGTTATCGCAATGTATCGAAAGTGTCGCAATAAGTATGCAATATTTAGTTTATTTTGAGGAGCGCAGCGTCCCGTCCGTTGGCTGTGTGGCTTAGTTGTGTTTGATTTAGAGCCCGCTTGAAACATATATGATGATGATGATGATATATAATGATCATGTTTCATTAGCCAGTTACCGTGCCACTTGCACATGTTAGTGCACATCAGCGCACGGGTCCACTACATGACAAAACCCTATGGAGCGAACCACGTGTGTGCATATTTCAACAGAGTGACAGTGTGAGTGAAGAAATAGATCGAGACAACAAAACGGAACGAATCAGAGAAGCAAAAGAAAAGTTGTGTCCTGTTCTCTTTATTTATATATTTTATACTGTCCAACCAGTGAAACATGTCCTGTTTTGTAGACATGGTCCTTATTTATTTATTTCATACTGTCCAACCAGTGAAACATGTCCTGTTTTGTAGACATGGTCCTTATTTATTTATTTTATACTATCCAACCAGTGAAACATGTCCTGTTTTGTAGACATGGTCCTTATTTATTTATTTCATACTGTCCAACCAGTAGAACATGTCCTGTTCTGTAGACATGGTCCTTATATATTTATTTTATACTGTCCAACCAGTAGAACATGTCCTGTTCTGTAGACATGGTCCTTATTTATTTATTTTATACTGTCCAACCAGTAGAACATGTCCTGTTCTGTAGACATGGTCCTTATTTATTTTATACTGTCCAACCAGTAGAACTTGTCCTGTTCTGTAGACATGGTCCTTATATATTTATTTTATACTGTCCAACCAGTAGAACATGTCCTGTTCTGTAGACATGGTCCTTATTTATTTTATACTGTCCAACCAGTAGAACATGTCCTGTTCTGTAGACATGGTCCTTATCTATTTATTTTATACTGTCCAACCAGTAGAACATGTCCTGTTCTGTAGACATGGTCCTTATTTATTTTATACTGTCCAACCAGTAGAACATGTCCTGTTCTGTAGACATGGTCCTTATCTATTTCTTCATGTTGGACCAGTCCAATATGACCGTCAGTTGAAATAAACCTTGTGTTGTAAGAAAACTTGTTTAATTTGTTAAGAATCTATTTTGATGTGTTTTAAGTCATAACATGACATTTAAGTTAATTTTCTTTCCAAAACTGTAACCGGTTGAGCTTTATGTGACACTGACCGTTTTAGTTCATATTGTAAATGCTTAAACTTGTACAGATGGCACGCTAAACCCCTTTCTTAAAGTACAGTCATAAAAAGCATTTGCTTGTATGTACAGTGGCCTAATACCTGTGCCATCGTGATTTCAGCTCAGTGCTTCATGAACCATCTGCCTGGTAATCCTGTTAATACCTTTTAATCATGAACCACCCATCTTAATGGGTGCTGTAAAATAAGAGCAACATATGTTTAGCCTATAAAAGAGAATTACAGCCTGGCTGAGAAAAGGAAATTGTACAAAATGCAATAACTTGATCATATCAGAAGTTAGAGTTAAGGTCTGATAACTTCAAATGAAATACACTACGGACCTTTAAACGAGCACATGTTGGTACTGTAAAAATCACGTTTTTCTTTCAGCTTGTCTGGCTAACCTGAGCTGGCAACAACAGCTCGTTCTTTCTGATAGAGAGGAAGACGAGAAACCGCATGGCAGAACATTAATCCTCATGGGTTGACTGGGTTAGAGACACGGTTAGTTTGTAACATCTTCATCTGAAAACACATAAAACACCTTCTACTATCAGTTTTCCATCTTAGTAATCAAGCTGAATTTACAACTCCCCTGAGGGAATCGTACAATTCACAAACATCACACACTTTGAACATCTTTACATAATTTATTCATTTCTACAACAGACCATATGCAGCGATTACTCTTTAAAATATGAAAATGAACTGAAATACACACTTTTCTTTTTACAGGCAATTGTGTGTGTGTGTGTATATATATATATATATATATATATATATATATATATATATATATATATTAAAAACAAAGAGGCTCTACGGTCCTGTTGGAGGATCCAGACAAGAAACTGTGAAGGGCGGACACAATTTGCAGTCTATACTTTTTTTATTACCACCTTTAGAATCATTGTCTGAATAACAGTTGTGGCAAGTGGTCACCAAACTATTTTCTAGTAAGGGGAGGGGGGAGAAACGTGATATTCTTTAAAAGCCAAACACCAACATGCTAATTGCAAAGACAGTTGGCATTATGGAGCATGAAAAAGAACTTGGCAGCAAAACTATGTAACCGCAGTGAATCCAATCTCATTAGACCAAAAACAAGGACTATATTATCTTCTGAGTTGCTGATTCTTCAAGTGAAAGAAAAATAGTCTTAAAGGGAAGCATGTTAAATCAGTTGAACATGACCTTTGTCCATGAAATCCACACCCATCTCTAAAACGACAAAAGATTTCTGGGTAATCGTATTACCCCCTGCAGGGGGTCCCCAGTCAGTCTTTTGCTATTCCTATGCCTGGAACATTCTCCCTTTAATCCTGTTTTTGAATTATTTACTTTATCAGAAGTAGTCCAGAATGTTTTTCTGTCATCCTCTATATTTTTCCTCACCACACAAATCCAAACTGACTTTGAAGAGGATGTTGATCTTCTCAGAAAAAAAAAAAAAAAAACGACTCATTTAGGCTTATTTGATCTACTTCAGGGAGGCCTCACAATGGAATGGAATGACAGCTGCAGGGGACTCAGTCATTTATTGTGTGAATACATTATTTTAACATGATCAAAGGAAGCCAGTCTCATTGCTCTGAAGGTTGGAAAGTGGCAACATGTTTAGCATACAAATCAGTTTTTTTTTTTTTTTTTTTTAACTTGTATGTACTGTAGGACTCATTGTATATCAAGAAAGCACATAACATGTTTTTAAGTGCTAGGTGTATTTAATATTCTGCACAAAGACAATGAATGATGACATATTCGCCAATTGTTAACAGAGACAATATTTAAAGCTCAACAAAAGACAAAACTCCTGTCACGTGGCATCACTACGCTACACTTCCTCATCTGTTGATTTGTCAAAGCTGCTGTTGGTCGCTAGGGTTACAAGGCTCCCTTTGGATTGTGTTGCATCTCTTCCACACAAACAGTCACGGCAACCATACCCACGGAAATACAGTATTAAGGACTATGCAAGAAAATAGCAGTAATGCTAAGCATGCTTTCAAGCTTTCAGTGTACAGGACATACATATATTCAGTCTTTTATCTAAGGCAAGTGTATGTACAGAGAAACCCCGCCCAGCACACTCCCAGGCAACTCGAGGTCAAGTCTTCAATAAAATACTATAAGCTCGTAGCTTTCTGCATTCTGCGGTCAGCTGAGTCACCGATTCTTCATTTTCTGATCATGTGTACGTGTGTTAGGACAGAAAAAGAAATGATGGTTCTGTCTTTAAGATCTCTCATCTTAACAGTTTGGATTTTATCATGCACCATGGCTTTCATATTATATTACAATTGCTTTTTTTTTTTCTTTTTTAACAAGATACGAAGCTAACGATTTAAAGAAGACTACAAATTTTACTTTCAGTCTTATTACAACAATAGTCACATCTTACATCCTGAGAATTAAAAGAGACAAGAAATGGACAAGTGGAATCATTCAGGTGCATTGGGAGCATAGACTTGAACGCAATTTATAAAAAAAACAAAAACAAACAGAGGAAAATAAGAGGAAATGCTTCTCTGCTCCTGGGGGGAAAAAAAGTTGGTATTTTTCTTGCTCGACAGTTCTTACCTTCTTGAGTGTTTGTATACGGGCTCTTACAGTTAAAACTATGTATAACTTTGAAAACGCAGAATGATTCTTTTTATACTTTGCAGTATATACCCGTCTAGTTCTTTGTCCATTCAACATAACATTCAGAATAGGCCACTGCACAGATACCAAAATTGTAGCAACTTGCTTAAATGGGTGCAAACAAGTTGCCCTTTCTGCAGTGATAAATCACATCCATCCCTACTTCTCATAGTTACTGAAAAAAAAAAAACAACAACCTATGGCTATTAGTGATCATTCTTATACATAAAATATTTACTATTTAACTTGTGTCAGAGAATGACCACAAGTAACTTAAATATAATAAAAGGTCTTCAAATATAGTATTATTGAAAACATAAGCAGGCATTTCTGACCCTTTTGTGTCAGCCCGTTGTCAGTGTCCCAATCAGACCTTAAGCGCTCAAAACGCACTGAAAAATAGATGCATTGAAACTTTAAATATAGTAAATACTTTGTATCTTATTTTTCTCTGTATTTTACTTCACTGACATCACAATACTCAAGCAAGTCCTCACAGGAAAACAAACAAAACCAATTTATGTGTTTGAATAATGTTAGATGTTCTTAATCAAGGTGCTGGGTAGGAGGTGCTCAAGGTGCTGTCATTCATCTTGAGGAATGATCTGTGGTGGTGTGTGGGGGGGGGGAGGGGGGAGACTAGTTTGAAGGCTTTGCAGCCTGTGTCCTTCATATAAAAAGGGGCACTTTTCAAACAGTTCTTTTCCATTAACATATGTCCTAAAACTGACTTGGATTCAGATCTCCCCTTGGATTTTCTTTAGCTTGCTCCACTGAATCCATCATGGTGCCTTTATTTGTTCTACTCATTTCACATCGGTGTAGAGGAGGGAAAGGGATGAGGCTGCAGTAGATTTTTTCTAATTAAACAGTCTGTTCTTCCCCCTCCGTAATAACTCAAGGGGGAGCTGTATATGGAGAGCTAATTTCTCGCCCTACCACGTTTCTCGCTAATCTACTTTTCTCCCCGTGCTTCACTGCCCCCCCGGCCTCTCTCTGTGCCTTCATGTCCATCTCAGCCTGTTACCCTCAGAGTGATGTATCCTGGTGGATTGACTGCAGACAGCCCAGCAGCTGGTAATAAGGGCTGCCTGGTGAGGCCACAGTCTCAAAGACGGACTGGAAGGCCCTGCGGTCCAGCTCCTCGTCAATCTGGTGCCGGTAGAAGTCCATGGCCACCAGACAGAACAGGTTGACGTCCACCACCTCACTAGAGCCCATCCGGCTGATCACGTGTGGCAGTCTGGTTGAGAGCAGGGGGGTTAAGGACAACAGACCACACTGTTTGGTAAGCTGTACATTTACACTTCGCTGCTAACATCCCCACATACAGTATAGATACGACAACCCAATCACTGTTCTGGTCATGGGATTCATGTCATGCAAGGATACAGGGCTGAGATCCACTGGGAGGTGGACGCAGAGACAAAGAAACAGGAGAGGCTCCACATGGCCATGGCCACTGGTGTCCGCTGAGTGAAGTTGGACAAGGACAGCAGCACCCAGTCTCGCACCATAGAAGACTGGCCTGTTGCATGAAGTGTCTGAAAAACCTGAAGATGGGTGCAGAGCAGAGGGAGCAGAGGGAGAGGTAGGAAAAGGAGAGGAATTAGACCGACAAATATATTACAATGATTTTTGCGAGATGTGCATTAGTTAGTTAAGATATAAAAACAAACAAAATGTGTTACAAAAGCAGCCCATGAACCTGCCAACAATAAATGTAAACCGGCATCATTTCAGGTATGTTGTACACCAGATTCAGTCCCTCCAGAAAAATGCGATTATGCATAAATTGCAGATTTCATAATCCCCACATTTTTGTTGCAAAAAAGTCACATATCTTAGCAGAAAGTTGAAAAATGTTGCGTTTACTTCACACAAGAGCAGCCATTTTCCCCTGTTGCCATGGGAACGTTATGTAGTGACGTAATTACGCGACGTGAACATCATTGAAAAGCTGCAAACCCCGCGATGAAGCCAGGATGAAACCGCAGTTTTTGCAAGTTCCTGCAATTTCATCGCATAAAATTGCATAAATATCCCGCATATTCCATCGCATTTTTTTTTTTAAAGAAAATGTGCCGCATAATCAAGGATTAGATCAAATTTTTCTGGAAGGACTTCAGATTACTCATTAGTGCTATCCTTCCCTGACACAGACACTCTGGCTGTCAGTTGTCTTTGATTGTCATTTTCAAATGGGAAAAAAGAAGGCAACTGTTCTGGAAAACGTATATATTAAAAAAAAACAACAAAAAAAAAAAACAATTCTCCTAAATTACTGTTTTTTTTTTCTATCAGTTTGAGGCAAGAAATGCAGCAGCAGCAGATTCTCAGGTGTTTTCCAAAAAGAAATAAGCTCTCAAAACAAAAGATCTCAAAATGTAGGCTGGTTGAGCAAAGCCCCACGATATTGACATGTTTAAGGAGAACTTCTATTTCATTCTACTCCACTGACTGCACTGGTCACATTTATTCTTTGAGTTACATCCCTGGACAACAACTAGAACACGCCGTCATTGCTCTAGTTTAATGTTGTCTTGGCAACGTATTGTCTTGATTGGACAACAAAAGAACTGGCTGCGAAAGTCAAAACAGAGGTACCAAGTAACAACTTTACTGAGACTGGACTTCACTGAAATTCTGTTACACTCCTTGCAAGAAGCATACGTTGCAACATTTCTGTGGTCAAATAATTTGATTTAAAAAAATACAAATGAATGACAAATGAATGAAAAATCAGATCCAATGTTGCCTTGTGAGCCTCATGTAAAGAATATTTGTATGTTTTTAATCTCGTTATTGTTTGGCGTAAAAGGAATTAAATGGTTGAGTGATATTTTTTTTTGGTATTTGCGTGTCCTGCTGCTGACCTTGTAGACGACAGTGGCCATGAATTGTGGGTAGGGTTGCAGATTGGACAGGAACTCTCCGATGACCTTGTTCATGACGTCCTGCGGCGGGAAGAAGTCGTCCAGAAACTGGGGCAGAATCCTGGACACCACCCGAGCTTCACTAGGTAAACCTTTCCGGATCCTGCAAACAGGAAACCCCAGAAGAGCAAATGATGATGGGAAAGAAAACATGTGCTGCTACGGTTTGTCAAAACGTAGGTCAGCTGGCACCGTCAATTATTTTGGACACCCCGTAGAGGGCAAAGATGAACAAAGAAAGCTGGAATGTTAAGAGTGAAGTGAAACCAAGTGGGTTTTTTTTGTATTAATAAAACTGTGCATTACTTGTATAATGGAGGGTGTGCGTGTGTGTGTGTGTGTGTGTGTGTGTGTGTGTGTGTGTGTGTGTGTGTGTGTGTGTATACCTGTCAAAGAGCACAGAGACCCTCTCCATGGCAACAATGATCGACTCGCTGTCTGGGGCCTGAGGGTCAGAGTGGGCGGGGCGACCGGCAGGGCTGGCTTTCTCCTTGCCTGAGGAGAAACCAACATGACCTGCCGTGACGCCCACCGCCTCTGCTACGGCAGAGCCAGAGTCAACCTGACCTCTAACCCCTGTCACGTCTGAACCCGACGCAAGCACCGCTGAGAGGACGAGAGGGGTGGGGGGGGGGTGGCACCGGTTGAACCAGTAGGGGAGAGGTTAGAGTGGGGACACTGATATCACAAGATTCAGATCAGAATTTAAAATTGACCTCAAACTGAAAATTGGTGAAAATCTGGGAGCTACCGTCAGTCGAATCACCTTCTTAAGAAGAAGGTTTTCTCTAAGTGACTGGTGCTTCGAGTATTAGATTTCCAATGCCACGTTTTCAGGGTACATTACATACTAGATCATCCTCTCCTGTGGCCTGATTGTGCCTCAGCTTGCTTTGCTGTACTGCACATAAAGAGAGGTATGCCTAAAGTTATGAATCAGTTTGCATTTTTAAGAGCCGTGGTTTACTCAAAGGGTTTGCTAGTTAGCTCTTGGCACCAAAGAAGTGTTATTTAGCTAGTCAGCATGTGGGCGGCTATATGCTAAGGGTTGCTCTAGTTAGTAGGGAACGACGTAGGGGTTAGAGGTAGGGTATATCAGAGGTATGTATAGAATACATGTATCACATGCTGGAAGCAAGCAGGCGTTTGTAATGTCGTCATAGGCATCATTAAAGGTTGTACTGGAGGAGCCTAAAAAAAAAAAATGTTATGCTGTAAAAAGAGATGAATGTAAATCTAATAGTATTGGTCAGCATGATAAGGACATGTAGACGTTAATGGCAGTGTGTTTCAAGAGGGTGGATATGTAAACAATTGCAATAATAGTATGTACTGTAAGCTGCATGCAATGGCGGAATGCGCAATCAGGCGAAAGCTAGCAGGTTAGTATTTCAGTAGTCTTAGAGGCAACTATGTTATTCATAGGATTGTCCCAGTTCTGCCCCATAACACTTCCCCTTTCTTTTAGAGTCACCCTCAGCTATGAGGTAAGCCCCTCCAGTGAGGGGACACAGTAATGGGACACACCAGCAGACGCCAAGTGGAACTGGAGTGGAGGAACAGGTTCTCTCTTTTTGTGTCGTTATGTACTTTTATACTGCATTGCTGCTGTCTATTCTTATTTTTAGCAGTTTATGATAGCAAAGGCAAATCATTTGTGTGGGAGAGAGGTGGAGGGGACACCGCTACATTTTACCGTACATACTATTAGGAAGGAAGCGGGTCTACTGTAGGATGAGTGTACAGGAAAGAAATGGGAGACATCCTCACTTAAGCTGTAATGACATTAGTTAAGCTTGCAGACCTTCAAGTTTAACCATTACTTAATTACAATGCCACAGTAGTTTAACTGATGATGATAAAAGTAGTCTACTACTTGTTTAGAGTGCCCATGCAGGCAAATTAGCCAGCTAGTTGAATCCCACGGGGAGTTTGCAGTGGGTTGAGAAAGTCACAACAGCAGTAATGGAAGCACCAGTCCTTATACAGTACATGCTGGAGATTTCGCCGGAATGCAGAATGCTACATTGCATTTGTGGTGGATCAGTCACATAGAGCCCTTCTTACCAGTGTACATGCAGGTGAGCATGAGGCCCAGGGCAGCCATGGCTCTGTGTGGCGACGGCATGTTGACTCTGTCCACGCTGAGTTTGACCAGCGCTTCTCCGTCCACACGTGACAACTGCTCTGAGAGCAGGAGGCGCTCCAGACCGCGCAGCACACAGTGATAGATGACGGAGGGAGTGGAGTCCTCGCTGGCCGACACCATCACACCACACAACTGAAAGACGGGGACAGAGGCAGGAGATAAAGGAGGATAGAGAAAGGCATTTGGACAAAGAGGAAAAAGGATGCATAATGTTAGACACAGTGAAGAGTTAAAAACTAGTACAAGTACACCAGCAGATCAACTAATTAACTTAATGCCAATTCATTGTGAGTGTAAAAATTCTAATTTGTTAATCCTCTGAGGTCTAAGCCATTTTTTCCAATATTTGGTTCGCCTGGTCTCCTTGTGTAATAATGCTTGTATTACCTCAACCCAGTTATGCACAATCAAGTTCTAGACATCATGTCTGTCTGTGACACACACACACACACACACTCTAAGGGCTCTCTATTCGCTGAGCAAACTCTATGAGCAAATTAGTACACGTGATTGGTCAACAAAGCGGTCAGTCAATATGCTACTTTCAAAGATGGTAGCTGGCCAGTAAAAGTCACTGTCTTCACTAGCCGGATTACAAAGCTTCTGGAAGTGCTACAAAGACACTGAAGGCATCGTTAGAAAGGGTTAGCTCCCTGCTAACAAGCTACGGTGAGACCAGGGTAATAATTATTTATTTATGTTACAAAGACAATGTAATTCGGTGAATTTCTCTGCTTCTAAACAACAAAAGTAAGTCTCTACACTGTATTGATCTGGAGATATTAAATAAGACATATGAAGTACATATTCTCCTGTAGCGTCGACATAGTTAATTTAATGCATAGACTGCTTGCGATAGTAATCAAACTCAAAATGATAGAGGCGTTTCTTTTTGAATTATTAGTTATTTTTGACCCATTCTATATTGGTGTCATACATCGTAGAGATTTTTTTCCCCTAGTCAAGTTCATGTTATTTCACACAACAAATGTTTACCTGTATAATTCCAGCCATAAACTCAGCTCCTACATCCAGAGGGTAGTTCTCCATCATGTAGAAAGCCACTGCGCACATTACCAACACGTGCTGCTGGTTATGCAGGTTGACACAGCTGCAGCATACAAAAAGAGGAGACATACAGCCAGTAGTCATTTATTTGAAAAGTGAAGGGCAGCACCTAGTGACCAAATGTTGCACTGCATTCTTGGTCCCATTGCGGATTCTATGCCGATTAAAAGCATTTTAGTCTAGATTAAAGCAATTTGTCTGAGGCAGGTACGTTGTGGCAAAAGACGTGTAATCTGCACTAGCCCTAAGATTGATAAAACAAATTTGTTTGTTTGAGAAAGTTTGAGACAGAGAGAATGAGAGCGATACTCACTGAGCGATAGCCCTGAGGTTGGACAGAAGGTACTCCGAGACGGTGGGGATGAGCTGTTTGGCGGTGTCATCCAGCAAGTCACACTCCAACACATACAGCACTCCATGTAGAGCCCCCATGCGGCTGGGCAGGTGGGTGCTGCGCAGAGTGGTCTCCAACAGGCGACACACAGGCTCCGCTATTGCTTTGTCCTAGAAATATACATTTAGACTGTTCATACAATGTAGAATATCAGATTAGAGGCTAATGGTACACTACAACAACCAATCACAAACACACATCCTTCTCCACCATCAAAAGCCCCCCACCCCCCAAACACACACTGCCATACTGACCATGCCCAGAACGGCAGCAGCCTTGCAGATGGCAGGCACCAGGTATTGATTGAGGATCTCATCCTCTGGCGGGTGGAGCTTCTGCAGTTCCATCAGGGTGGAGAACATCATGTCAAACTGGTTCCGCTCTGTGAACAGGTCTGACACCGCCAGCAGCTACAGAGAGCAACAAGAGGGGGAAGACGGTGGAGAGGGTGAGAGGAGAGCTGACCCCTTGGGTCCATTTCTGAAAGGATCCCCTCAAACATTTCTTTTCCCAGAACAAGACAAGCAGGTATGGATTTTTAATGTCTGATTTCCAGAGTGAGGAAAACTAGGGTCTTTGATTACCGTTTTTTTTTTTTTTCAAGAATAATTTGGAAATTGTCTGCATCGTAGCTCACCGATCGAACCACTTCACTGACGAGGATGGTTGGGGTCCTCCTGTTACTCGGGGAGCCAGGGATCAGCCACTGGCTGTAGAGCTCCAGCAGAAACTGGGAACATGAATGAATGTCCACACCTGCACGATGCTTCCTGAAAAGCACAGTTAGACAGTAGTCATATTTGTATCAAGCGAATTTTAAGCAAACTTAAAATGACGCAAAAAAAGTGTATACATGTGTATGGCGCACTGGATGGGACCCATATCCTGATCCTGCCCCCATCGGATGGATACCCGGACTATAATCACGCGAGTTACACGTTCGCTACGTCACAAATTATTCGGCAAAGCTGTTCCCATCTCCCATTTTGTGCATCAACTCTTTTTTGAAAAAGGAAAAAAAAAAAAAAAACAACTCTAGAGAGCGTAAACTTTTTGCCATTTCCATCAACATTTTCTAATGCAATACTTCAAAATGCGCATAAAATACGTTGATGAAACATGACAAGTCCCATTGTGCATTCTTGTTTCAGTGCATGTGTGTTGAGACTGAAGAAATGTATAAGTGACCTATTTGACTGACCTAGAGTTGATAGGAGATATGGGTGGGGAGGTGGGGGCTGGAGTGTCTGCTTCATCTTCTTCATCCTCACCCCACTCTTCCTCCCTCAGTGGGGTGATGTTGTTACCTAACCACACTGAGTGAATGGAGACCTGGAGAAAGAGAAAACATTTAACATTGTGCTACTAAAAAAATTCTATTAAACTTTAAACACACTGTTCCTCAGGTTTCATTTTATCCACCACTTCCTCTTTTTTATGCATATATTACCTGTCCCAGTTTGTAGTCCATGTTGCCCATCTCCCTCTCTGTGTTGATCTGAAGTAGCAGCTTCTCATGGCTGATCAGCGTGCCTGCTGAAGCAAAATTAAACAAGTAGGTAGAGTGGTAGGTGCAAGGGCAACAGCTGTGGGTGGAGTGAGAGACTTTGTGAATGTGTTACCAGCTGAGGCTGCCGACAGCGAGGGTACAGGATCCCAGGCGTGGTACGGATGGTGTGTATGAACGTTGTCTCTCTTAGACACGAGAGCCTGAATCTCTCGCTCCACCTCGCCCCTGATCACTGCAAGTTTCCTCCCAAACCTGGGCACACACACACACAATTTCCATATTCATAATCATTTTAATATCACTGCATGCTTGTTCTGGGAAAATTATTCTGGGGTAAAAAGAAAAACTGCTGCACAGCTACGTACCGCGTTTCTAGGGCTTTGAGGCTCTTGTTGCGGGGCTGCTGTTCCAGACAGCTGACTGCAGGGTTGCCAGCAGTGGGCAGGGTCATGGCACTCAGCACCAGGCTGGTGATGGCCTGCACTGCTAACACATTCAACTGGGTACGCTCCAAGTCCTCCTAGAGACAAAATGATAAACATATCCAGACAGATGGAAAAGGCAAGAGAGGGAACTGAGGGCTATAGAATAGTTTCTAGAATGTGTCTGAGGTCTGTCATGAAACGCAGAACGTGCATTTCTTCAGTGCTCACATGCTGAATATACACAAACCAAATGCTTGCACGTTTCTTATTACAGTAAGCAATTGTGGGAGTTCTTAGAGAGGCAAATATGAGGACTGTAGTCGTGTCAACCGCACAAACCTGCTGTGCGTTTAAGGATGTGTGTGTGTATACCTCCTGCTGCGTCTCCTCCTCCTGGTCCATAGTGATGGGTTGGGTGACCAGCACCCCCAGCAGTGTGGCCCAGGTCTCCTCAAACTGAGTCCTGCTGCTCCAGCCTAAACATATAGCAACAAAACCATTCAAAAGAACATACAGTATGCATCGGTCACACTCGGACCAAAATCTGACGGAATGGCGCCGTTCAGAGTTTACTCCGACTCATTCCAGATGTGCAGTAATCAGTTGTAGACAATGCCATTGATGAGATTTAATGAAGAACACAATAAAACGGAAAGCCCATTTCATGACGTGTGTGTATGTTTCTGTACCCAGTGTGTTGATGCGGTAGAGGAACTCTCTGAAGACATCCTTTTCCTGCAGGAAGTCGACAGGGATCTCAGGCAGCGTTGTGCCGTACTCTCCTCCTGGCTGAGGGGACCAGCCCAGTTTCCAAACCTACACAACACATGATTTTAACAGACCAATAGACTCCTGTATAATACAAACTCCAAGCATAATATCTTTCACACACTGACCAGTGGAGGTACTCGAGTGTAGCTGTTGACCAGAGGCAGTCGGGACAGACTGATGACAATGTTGCGTAAGGTTGGTGTGAGAAAGGCGGGGAATGCACGGTTTCTATGGTGACCAAGGGCAAGGATGCTCTGCAGGCCGTCCACCAGCTCCGCCATGATCTCACATGCTTGCCACTCGCACAGGTCTGCAACACACAGGTGAAGGCTTTAAGGGATATGATGATGGCAAATTCCCTCCAAGATCCGACTCAAAAGAAATGACATCATTTGACATCAGAGGGGTGAAGAAAAGCCCTGAAAAACACACACACACACACACACACACACACACACACACACACACACACACACACACACACAACAACCCAGCAGTTTTACTGAATCTCTTGAGTGCTCACGGTCAGCATGTGCCGAGTCCACTTCATCTCCTTCGGCGTCTCTCTCTGCCTTCATTTTTTTCTTCTCTGGATGCAGAAGCTGGTCACCAGGACTAACAGCCACTGGGAGGCCAAGACAAAATGTTTGATCAGCATTGAAATGACATGCAGAAAGTTTGAGTACAAGGGAGTCGTGGCATGTGACCATAATAAAATATGTCCTGGCGGCCTCCTCACCTGCAACAATAATCAGGCGTAGGCAGTAGATGAGGGAGCAGGTGTGTGTAGTGTACTCTAGGGTGGAGAGCTTATTCCACACGCAGGGCTGCTGCAGGGCCAGACACAGGCAGGACAGAGCCCACTGCAGGTCCACACTCAGGGGCAACTGGTTCTGGAGGAGATGCCACGCTACCACCTGGGCCAAGAGAGAGACATACCACGATGGAAGATTAAGTAACCACATCTAACATCAGAATTTAAAGTAGACAATTAGGATGGAATTATGGAATCCCGATTACGTTAGACAAAACATTACACCAATATAACCACTATTATATGACTGACACTAAAGCCTGGAAGTCTTACCAAACGAGAGAACTAAAGTTCTTTCAAATGATTTGATTATATGAATCTATAAGCAAGAATCCGTCAAACAAGTTAGATGAAAAATCCCATGTTTAATATGTGGTCTTTTACCTCAGCGGCAGTGCAGGTGAAAGTGGTGATGAGATGTTCCTTGTCAGAGGGGATATGTAGTGAGGGAGGCAGCTGGCTTACACTCAGCAGGTACTGGGACAGAGCTCTGCAGAGCGACAACACCCTGGGGTAGAAACTTGGCTCATCTGAAAAACAGACACAGGATAATAACACAACAGTGCAAAGGGAGAACATTTCTCCTGCAATTTCCCCCTCAGATTTAGGTCTCAAACCAACATTATCCTGCTTATAATACACAATGCAAAGTCAATGCTTTACGGGAAACTGCATGCTCAATAATGTCACTTTAAGTTCAATTTGTTCAAGAGCCCAACATTTAAGAGACTTCAAAATGACTCAATCTGACAGTATATGACATAACTCTGACTTCTGTATTTCCATCCACCATCTCTCCTTCCCTCCCACTCTCACCATACACTTCAGCCAGTTGGCTCCAGTAGGGCTGTGGCTGGGCGGGTGGCAGGAAGGACTGGTGCGGGACAGGAAGTGACCCGGTGACCCCTGCGAGCCGCTCTAGGGTCACCTGCAAGGCTGTCTCCAACAAGAGCGCCCCCTGACCCCGTGCTAACCGCTGCATGCCCATACTTAGGCATGGGCACAGCAGGCTTAGGTTGAACTCCTGGGGGAGGGGAAAAGGTCAGGTTCAGATGCAATATAATCTAATTTTAATTCATCAATATGGTCAAGAATATGTATACTCAAGGTCTGATATCTGGGCACCTTGCAGCTCATGATGTTAAAGAGGTCAGTGGGAGGTAGTTTGGTGAGGAGTTCTGTCGTCTCCAACAGGGAAACATCTCCACGAAGACAACACTGAGAGTTCACCAGAGCCACGTACCACTCCTGGAAAAGAGAAAAAAAAAAAAAAAAAAAAAAAGGACAACTATTTATACCTCCCATTTTGAATTGATTTCCCTTTGCAGGATCAAGACACAGTAAAAACATGAAATACAGACCCACACCCTGATTCTCTACTCACTCACCTTATCTGCAATGACCAGCTCAGGGGAAGGTGGTGGATCCCCATCTAATGGGTGTGATGTCACAGGAGGTGTGGGGCTGCTGGTGTCGGCAACAGTGGCTCTGAACCTGTCCAGCAGGGAGTAGAACCTCTGATGCCTGAGATAAGAGAGATGAAAAGAGGTTATTCAATTCACCAGAAGTTATCTCAGGTAACTTTACAGAGAGTAGGTCTGGACCACATTCTACAATGTACAAACACCAAACAATTTCCCCCAAGAGCAAGCATTTAGTGCGAAAGTGGCGAGGAAAAACTTCCTTTAAAAACAAACAGAATCTCAGACAGAACCAGGCTCTTAGTGGGCGGCCACATTTGTTTTTTTCCAATTTGACTGAAATCTGTCCTGCAGATGGATAACTTAAATGCCTGCAGATGGTACCCTAAATAGTCCACAGAGTAAAGGACATTTAATTATTTTGGTCTAAGACACCTCATTAGGTAACCCCAATCCACATATTCATACATTATTTATATTCAACATTATTTTGGGAACCCAAGCAACAAAAACTGTCTAAAACATGCAAATACTTGGCTGTGTACACTTATGATCTGGTCTGAGCAGGTGGGCAATGCAAGCGCATACCCCCTACCGCTGACAGTAGGTGTAAAATGTGCAACAGAATTCAGAAACTACAAACTATTTATTAAATTGGCTGCAATACAGAAGAGCTTTACCTCTGAGCCAGGCCACTGGTCTGGAGGTATTCCTGGATCCTGTCTAGTTCCTCCACAGGCAGCTGAGCTATACTATTCTGCAGGGTGGAGGGACAGAACAACACATGATCAACTTGAGGGAAATCAAGTACAAACACCTTTTCCTGAGCAAGAAATAAACAGGTTTTAGCAAATGTTCAGAGAAAGACATGTAAAGTTTGCATCTGAATAGGTTCTACTTGTATTGATGTATTTGTGAGTCTTATAAGCCCTTAAGAGCTGCCACTACCTGTATGATGCTAAAATAGAATTCCCTTGTGACAAGAAAATGCAAACCAATCCATAAGCTGTACCTGTAGTGTCTCAGCCAGCAGCATCTCTACCCTGCGACACGCCAGCGTGTCCACCATGCGAGCTAGAACCCTGAAGGGTGTACTAAGCAGCTTGTCCACATACAGCATCAGCAGGGAGCCAGACTGACTCAGGTGGATGCCTTCCAAACACTGCAGAGTCTTCTTCAACATGGTAGGCTGCAAAAGAGGAGAGGATTCAGTTAGTAAGGCAGAAAAGATTACAAAAGGAGAGCAAAGAGAGAGGGAGGTGAAGAGGAAGAGCAGTGAAAGAAGGAGTGGAAAGAAGTTAAAGAAGTTTAACATTAAAATTACACCAGTAATGATAAACTGAACAAACGGGGTGACCTAAAGAGAAGAAATGGTAACAAAAAGGTAGATGAACAGAAAAAGATAAGTTTCAGTAGTGAGGGGTACTGGGCAACCTCAACAGTATGGGGAATGTAGTTACAGGTGGTGGAGTAAAGAAGAAAATCAAGATTGGTTGTTATTAAACGTTGTGTATAAATGAATAGGATGACTTGACTAATGAATGATGATTTGGGGAAGCTAAAAGGTTGTAATCTCACAGTACTGAGGTTGTCACAGCGGGACTGGATGGCCTGGATGAAAAGACCACTGGCAGCTGTGTTGCGGTGCACAGCGCTGATGAAATCTTGCACTGGAGGCTCATGGGAAAGGTTGATGAGGTCACGCACGTGGTTGACAATCAGCCAGGTCAGATGCTCCGAGTCATGAAGGTTCTGACACTATATTTTCCGTGCAAAAAAAAAAAAAAAAAAAAAAAAAATCAAAATTACACACTGAACTACTAAATATTTTGGATTGTCTAACACGCTTAAGACTCTTACCACATAGTCACAGAAGAGGATGAGGGCTCCCCTGCGTACGATCTCTCGGTTGACCATAGCTAACCGAGTCTCAGGCTTGTCCTCTTCTCCTTTCCCTGAGGAGTGAGGGCTCAGCAGCTTCGTGCACGAGTGGCTGTGTCTCCTGAGAGAAGGATGGAGACAGGGTAGATTGTCACAAGATACAGTGCTGGGCTCAAGTTCTAACAGGGGTTTGATTTTGAAAAATGTCTTGAATGACAAATACATTTTTTTGCCCCCTTTTAGTCATTTGATACTTCATTATGTTTTTTGTGATATGATGCAATTATAGCACTAATATGATATTCCATTATACTGCCCACTTGTTGGTGTAAGAGGGAGGTCCTTCCCTTTAAGAGGGAGGTCCTTCCCTTTTCAGAATATTTCCATTGTCCACTTGAGGGTGTATGATTAAGGTCTCCACAATTAAACTGGACTTCAATGAGTTACTCACACCATCTGTTCTTACCTGGGTGTCTGGTGCACCTCAGCCCACCAGGAGTAGTTGGTGTAGTCGATGATGAGGAGGACCTGGCACCACAGCAGCACCAAGGAGGGGTGGGTGGTGATCAGGCACTGCACCATGCTGTTCAGACCCTCCAAGGGGTAAAACAGGCCGGCCTCGGTGCTCGTCTGTCCACCTCCACCCTCCCCCTTCAGGAGACGGCTCGCTGCAGCCGTGATCCTGCGAAACATCCCTGGAAGAACAGGAAAGCAAAAGAGTGAAAAGGATTGTCACGGTGTACTTCCATTCAAAGTGCACCAATAGCAAAGAACATAATGCAACCGATTTGGTGAGCTGTAATGAATTTCATTCTAAATCTGGTTAAGAATGACTATTTAAATGATATAAGCTCACCACTTTTGAAGACATGTATGAGACACATGAGCAGCGTGCCCAGCTGCTGGCAGTAGAAAGTGTGTTGCTGCTCTGTAATGTCCACTTTAACCTGTCTGGAGGAAATGTCATCCAGCAACACTCCTACCAGCTGGAGCAGAAACCTGGAAGGACCGGAACAGGGGACACGTCAAGTGAAAGTGAGAAGGGGAAAAAAAAATAAAAAATAAAAAATAAATAAATAAAAAAAGACACATGGGGGGCAAAGTAGTGGTTACAAAAAAGAAAGCAGGGGCCAAGTAAAAACATCCCTCAATCTCAGAAGCATCCTTAAACTAGACAGTGAACACACTCACTAACCTGGCAAAGGTTTCCTCAGGCAGGGCTTTTTGTGCCTCGCCATTAGCTTCCCGGATGCCGAGTTCGTCGGCAGCGGGTGGGTCACATGGGGAGGGGCTCTGTTGATGCAGGCGACGGATTGTGTGGCAGGAGAGGAGATGCGGGGTGAGGGAGAGTTCGTGGACCCGTGACAGGACGATGTCCTCCGTGGACTGGGAGATGAGTACCCTGAGCACTGCCAGGATACCAGACACCCACAGCTGGACTGTGGCCACTGATGCCTGGATGAGCAGAGGATTGAGTTCAAGTCAAAAATCTAGAATTTTGCAATCACTTACCAAAAATAGACAAGGTGTTAAGGTACATCAGACAGGCAAGTCCAAAGTCTGTCCAGTCTGTGTGTGCATTTTCAAATATCGGATGAAATGTCTCACCATGGTGACCGGGGTGGTGAACATACTCTTGAGCAGCATGTCTACAGGTCTGAGCGAGGAGGGCGCCACAGTCTCAAACAGAGTGTTCAACACTCCCAACGCCTCCGGAGAGTCCAGGTGCATCTGTGAGGACAGAGCATACAAATGATTGATGACAACTAGGGTTTTCACCAGATCATTTCATTACATGCATGCAAGTCGTAGTCTCAATAGCTAATATTTGTCAGCGTGCACCAACGATGTTTGATCCTACCATATAATGATGATTTGAATTTCCAGTTGAAAGAGAGTTCACAAAACATATACACCTGCGTGCATTTCCCTACCTGCTGCTTAGCAATCAAGGGAAGTATGACGTCAGCAATCTGCCTGGACAATCTCTTCCACTTGTCCTCGTTCTCTTTGTGACACTGCTGCAGCACTAGGATGAACATCTCCAACACCTAAAACAACACGTGTAAAAGCAAATGTGAGGCAGGGAAAAGATTGGCTGGAATGTTTTATGACGTTGGCATGCCGTGTCTGTTTGAATCCGTTTGTGACCGTACCTGATGGTGTTGCACAAGTCGGAGCAGCATGGAGACCACCACTTCTTTCTGCGTATCCAGCTCTTTGCCTGCATCTGCTTTGTTTGAGCCCCTCAACACAAACAGGTCGTGGACTATTGGCTGCAAGGCTGGGATGGCTGTGGAGGAAAGAGGAAAAGTAAAACTGAATTACTGCAGACTCTGTAAGGAATGTGCTTTTGAGTTTATGCGTTAGTTTGAAGTAATGTTCAGGAATGTAAGGGAGAGCCAGTGACGGGTTTACAAGTAGAAGAAATGATTGTGTATGTAGCGCTTTTCTCACCATGTGTGACCGCTTTCCTGCCGCTCGCCATGATGCCGTCACACAGCTGAATGATCTTGGGGATGCTGATTATCTGCTTGGAGTGGTAACGCTCATACGACAACAGAACCAGGAAGAAAAAGATGTTGGGAATGATGGCCTCCGAATCTCTGTGCGAGAACAGGTATTATTTTAGTTCACAGGACGGCCCTGGAATATTTGCGTTTATCTACAGTTAGGTAGAAGCGAGGTTTTATTAATTGTATAACCAACACACACAAAAGTACTACAAAAAGGCCTGAGAGACACATGGGTTTCTGAAAATGGAACAATACATTGTTTTTACAGGAGTCACAGAACACTCACCTGAACTGTCCCACTTCAATGTACTCAAACTGCTTCAGGACAAAGCCTATGAACACCTAAAACATAGAATATATATATATATATATATTTCTGAGTGTGCTTGATTCCACAATTTGAAGATGAACTCATGCAAAAGCATGCATTTGTTTTTCTTTTACCTGATCTGAGTCCAGCAGGCAGTAGTTGACCCTAAGCTGCACAAGTTGAGCGAGCAGGTCCAGTACTTGTCTCTGCAGGGCCACAGACGTGCTGGTAGTGTACTGCTTTAAAGCTTTGATCACCAGCGGCTCAAACAGACGAATGTGGTTGTGGATGGCATTCTGGGAAATCAAAAGATGAGGCCACAGCTTTCAGAACAGCAGCACCTTACTCAAGCAAATGTCTTGATCTTTAACATATTTTAGCAGAACACTGTAAGTTTACCTTGTCTCCTCTGTTGCGTGTTGCATTTGCAATGTTGGACCTCAGCTGGTTTGAAGCTTTTTGCATCACATCAAACCATCTACAAGTGGAAAACGAAGGCAGGTTCTGTAATGTTCCACCTGTTCCATGTTCATTTTTGTGCATTTGTCTGGAATTATGTCAGTCCATGTACACAAATATCAATGCCAGCTCTTGTGTCTAATCTGTGTGTTGCTAAAACTCACCCCGAGGTGTCGTGCTCCTGTTCAGCCTGCACCATGTTACGGAGACTGGCATCGGCGAGAGCCTGAGTGAAGTGAGTGTACGGCGCCATGAAGCAGTAGTGGTAGAGGCCTGGTCGCAGACTCGACGATCCAAGACGGAGAGCCTTGCCCTGGGAACGGCTGGGTCCACTCAGGACGCCCTCGCACTGAGAGGCCAGGTTGGTGCCAAACAGGGTCTTCAACAGCTAAAGAAAGAGTTCTTCAGTTACTAAAGAAAAAGTATAGTCCATGTTTGTTTAACTGTGTTGCATTTTCAAATTATCTTCTCTAAACTAAAACGTGCTTACATTACAAATCTGCTGTGTTATTCTCAAATTTAGTCTGAAATGTCTAGAACGGAACATATTCATCATCTGACAAGTCAGTACCTTTTCGTTGCATCTAAATCATAATTAAGTTCCAATAGTGTCTTGTAGGATATTTCCTATTACCAGTTTTGTCTTGGTGTTTGAATCTTGTTACATCCTAAAATATGTCTGTTTAAATGTTTCCTTGTAATTTAGTGACTTTGGTCTAGAAGAGGACACTGCGGAGTAATTACTGAAGGGGACCTAACCTACAGTTTCCGAGATCAGTCAGAATCCTCCAATATCTCTTCTAGGAGCCGTTTCTGTAATAAATTATTGTATAGCCAACTAGATCCACGGTTATACAATGCAGAGAATTACATCATCCTCCATCATGCTTCTCTAACAGTTAGGGAATTAGCTAGTATATCACTGTGTATATACACAGATGTATGGAACCATCGCACAGGAAAACCCGATGCCTTTACAGGCCCTGTCGGCAGGAACCAGCCTCACTCTGTGTGGAGTCGCACCGGTTGCAGCACACCGCTCAATGTTGCAACCATAAAGACACCACACACACAAATGTCACAATACAAAACTAAATATACAATCGGAGACATAAACACAGATTACTGACCTGCTGTACACAAACTGTAGCCATGGTTGGTTCCCTGGAGAAGCAGGACTTAAGGTAGCCTAAGATTTCCTCCACACACTGACAGAAAATATAGTACATAATGTTATTCAATTGATTGTTACAGTCAAGGGAGCAGGAGTGGTTATACATTGGCTTATATGAATGAAACAAATTAACTTGTTATAAATATTAAAATTTGCTTCAATCCAGTCCAATCATCCAGAACCTCCTCCTTCCTGCTCCCACTAACATAAACACTTCAACAATGTCTGAATTCCAAGAGAACCTATTTCATATCTCTACCTTGCTGATGTCATGTAGTGTGGCCAGCTCCAGGAGCTGTGACAGAACATCTAGAGTGGCACGCAGGAAACCTCCAAACTTCTCCTGGCTACTGTGGAGGTCCAGCGTTACCTAGGAAATAACAAACAAGTAACACCACTACCAACCACCATCTAGGCTACTAAAAGCTGTAAACCTGTTTCTGTTAGGATAGGAAGTCATTTAAAAACGGATGCGTGTTCCGACCTTGTAGTTGGCATGTGTAGCTTTAAGGACATCATAGAGCTTGAGGTAGGGTGGAAGGTGGTAGAAGTTGCCAAGGGTGGTAGATTTGTTTACAGCTGTTGACCCAGTGCTGTCTGCTGGCCTGCCTGCTCACAAAAAGCACATCAAAACTTTTTAAATATTCACAGTAGGGCTGCAACTAACAATTATTTTCATAGTCGATTAATCTGTTGATTATTTTCTTGATTATTCCATTAGTTGTTTGGTCTATAAAATGTCAGAAAATGGTGAAAAATGTGGATCAGTGTTTCCCAAAGCCCAAGATGACGTTGCCAAATGTCTTGTTCCGCCACAACTCAAAGATATTCAGTTTACTGTCACAGAGGAGAGAAGACACTAGAAAATATTCACATTTAAGAAGCTGGAATCAAATAATTTTTACTTTTGTCTTAAAAAAAAAAAAAAAAAAAAAAAACCTACTCAAACCGATTAATCAGTTATCAAAATAGTTGGCGGTTGATTTAAGAGTTGACAACTAATCGATTAATCTTTGCATCTCTAATTCACAGACGCCTCAGAGAGATTATCTGTACCTGTGCTAGTGCATGGTCAGGTGTGCATTTACCTGTGTTGACCTCATTGCTTTTCTTTGGGCTCATTGGGGCAGCACTGGGCTCAGCGACATCCTTCTCCTTGCCTTTTCTCCGGATGGGACTGAGGGAGGGGGTGTTGCTCAGGGAGGGGAGGGTGGCCTTTAAAGTAGGGAACAGAACACAAAAAGTGAATACAATAGTCTTCCTGTGGATGCAACTTGGTATAAGCAGATAAATGCCAGTACATTACAAATAATCACTTTGACTATGAGCCATGTAAACCAAAACACAACTCTGAACGCGTACCTTAACCGCTGGTCCAGGTGGTGTGTCATCCAGCACATGGGCACAGATGTTGAGGATCTTCAGTAGGTGAGAGAAGAGTTGCTCCAACATGGCCACCAGGGAGCGCTCAGACAACCCTGCCCAGGGTTCCTCCATCTTATTTGGACCTCCACTGGTGTTTGTGCTACCACTGGTGCCGTCTTCCTCTCCAGCCCAGGGGTTGCACATGCATTTAGGAGCTACAGCTGGGAATATAATTATGGGACCGTTTAAATCAGGTTACTGCTTTTGTTTAAGTAATTGGTAGTATGTTTCTAAATACAGTATCATTTTAAGCTACAAGAACAGGATGGTCATGTAAAATTTGTACGCATAATATCACCCACCAGCAAGCAGATTGCCAGAAAGCAAAAGCGCATCCTGGTGTGAAGAGAGATCCAGTGGAAACCAAGCAGAAGAGAGTAAGGAGAGGACCATGTTGGCCATTCCTACGGTCAGAGTCCTCCGCTCGGTGTCTGGTGCAGATGAGGAGGTTGAAGAGGCTGGAGCACTGCATGGCTGTGACACACTGCAGAGCAGAGGGACAAGGACAGAAGATAAATCAGGTGGGCATAGAAAAACAAGAGGAAATGAAGAGCAAGAGTGGTGTGTGGTCTGGCAGATTGTGCAGCTAAGGTGGCATTAAATGTACAGGTAAAGGATGAATTCACCAGAGAGAGGGTACACAAACCTGAGGGCCCTGCCCCTGCTGCGGTTGAGACTAGAGCGGGAAGAAAAGCTGCTACTGGAGCTGACATAGCCACAGTGCCAGCCTGTACTCCAAGTGCACACTGGGAAATTTGAAGCCAGGAGGGACAAGGCCTCACAGCAGCCAAACTGCAGAGAAACGGACAAAAGAAATGCTGTTGAACATGTTATCATGAAAACAAAAAACACACACCCAACTTTCTATACAGCAGGCAGAAAAAAAAAAAAAAAAAAAAAAAAAGGTAAAGCGTTAAGTGTGTCTGAAAGCTCACAGTCAGAGCCCTGGAGGTAGAGGAGGTGAAAGCGTGGGAGACGGCAGTGACGACTCTGGACAAATTGTTCTCGATTGTCACATCAGACACATTGTTGGACAAGTTGTAGCCTCTGTACGTCCTGGCAGACAGAGACAAGAGCAGAGTTCCTCAATCAGAGATTGTGTTCTGGGACATTGTCATGAGCTTTGTAATTTCAAAGTTCTGATAGTCTGTACAACATACTGTAGGTACCATAGAAGGAACAAGTGACCACTGATCTTGAAAATACTTTCTTAGTAATAGGATGGCATTGAGAGCCTGTGAGATGGGACACCAAAGGACCTTGCGTCTGTGTGTTCATGTACCTTGTGATTGTACTAACTGTGAACTGGGAGGGGGGTTGGGTCTCATGCATCAGCAGCTGCAGGTAGACCGAACTCTGGTCCCGGGCAATAGCCACTACTGGGTCCACTTGACCCTGGTCACAGTCATAGAACAACCTGGAAACTAGCCTAGTCGAGAAAGAGGGAAGAGACACAGAGACATGTGGGAAAGATTAGGGGAGTTAATAGAAATAATTTTTAATAAACTGCAAAGAAAAATCTAAGTGTGCTTGTCTACAGTAAAGTCCAGTATACTCAAAATGTGCATATACACAATACAGTATATGAGAGGACATAGTATACCTGCTGACAGCAGAGGCTGCCACGTGTCGGACTCTGGGGTCATCATCTCCCAACAGACAGATGACCACATCATTCAGGACTCGGTCCTGTAGCCGCAGCCGCTAGATGGAGAGGAATGTGGACAAATTAAGGACTAAAGTTTTCAACTCTCAGCATCTCAAGTTGAAAACTTTTAGGATACACCCTGCACGTGTGTGTCTAAAAGCTTCAACAAAGACTTGCATTTCCACAGCAGTAATGGAGAACTTACCCCAGTGTAGTGATGATCCCCTTTGTGCAAAGTCTCAGTTTTCCTCTCCAGGAAATTAACTAACCTGAAAGAGTGAATATCTTTAGAATGCAATCACAGGTTATACAAGTGCTGTTGCATTTAAGTCAATATCTAACAGACATTGTTAATGTTTAGGATATAGTGATTTAGAAAGTGCAGTTCACCTGTGACAGACAGACGGAAATAGTGATTTTAGAAAGTGCCCAGTCCACCCGTGACAGACAGACAGATAGTGATTTTAGAAAGTGTACAGTCCCCCAACCGACCGACCCACACACAAAAATAATTGAGCCTACCGGAAGTCCATCTCAGCCAAGGTCTCCAAGAGCTCAGTGCGAACAAGCCAATAGGACGAGTCCCTCAGAGCAAGGAGGTTTATCAGCAACTGCAGGCCGAGCTCGCTCAGGGTACTGCTGCACACAGTCATGATGCAGTGCTGAAACATAATAATTGTCAGACTCAAACCCATGCAGAGCACAGATTACTGGCACTAGTACAGATATGTCTTACCCTCACTGCAGAGCAAGCCATCTTGCAGGTGACGGAGGATTCATCTTTCAGAGTTTTCTGGAGCAAAGGCACCAAGTCCACCAGGGACAGAGGGTTACCTGGAGAGCAACAGGTCACACAGGTGAGGGAGAACCATTAAACACTGTCCAAACTTAAACATGTCAGCACCAAAACAAACACTCCTGTACAAATCAACCACACACACAAACACTAACCTGTTGCACTCTGCACACTGGCCAGCCAGGTGTGTATGTTGTAACGCGTTTTGGTGAGTGCGGCTTGTATGATGGCTGCACAGAGGATGGCTGTGGCACCTCTGATCTGGGGGTCCCCATGGTCGATGAGACCCAGGATGTCACTGATATACTGCTGCTCTGCAAGGGGACAGAGAAAGAGAGCGGTGTCAAAAACAGTGCTGAAGACGCTTGTCAATTAATACGTTTTGTAACTTCCACTGCAGTATTAGTAGTCAAAAATGCACTACAGGCCTGCTCACGTGATATTTTTGACATGTCACAGTTGGAAAAGCACAGGAGTAAACAACAAAACCAATGATGGCTGAATTCCATTTAGCTGCTTTAGTTTCAGAGTGCCCGGCACACTGTCATTGCTAACTGGAACACAGTTAATGTTATTGGGAACACCTGTGCTTTTCCTACTACGACAAGTCAAAAGGTCTGCGGTGAAAAAGGCCTATTGTGTTCCATTAAAAACAGTGAACGTAATTATACTACTCTTAATTCAAGTGAATGTGGAAGGCCACAGATCAACAAAAATAGCCAGCTATTTCAATAAAGATATCCACAATTTGAACCGCAGTATTTTGCTCATGTTGGAGATCGAGAGGCTGTCCAAACTACTAAACCGCTACACTCGGTCCTCAGGCTTCAAACGTCCGTATTATTGCTTACTGCCCATCCATTTAATCCCATCATGAAAAACTGTTAATACTATGGGTGACAGTTCTCACGTCCAAATGAATGCCACAAAGTGGGATCTTAAAGGCCCTGAACACCCACACAGGTGTTTTCACTCAATGCCTGATGCAACCTCTTCTCAGGAAACCTCCCTCACACTCCCATTAGTTTATGGGTTTCTGAAGTCAATTGACCTCAAGTAAATCTCAGCATAGCTCCACCAATCCTCAACCTGAGCAGAGGCCTAATCAGCCTGGATAAGTGGAAACACCTGTGTGGGTGGGCAAGGCCTCTAAATATGTGAATTCATTTTCCTGTGAAAACTGTATGATGGTGCTCTAGTAAAGTAATAATAAAAACTCTGATGCTCTGAATGATTAGTGTTGCACTATTAGTTTTGTCCATAAATCCCCAATATAGGCCTTTTGTCATAACCGACCTGTTCAGGTGTCACGCATCATCTAAATAGGGCTCTCTTTAACTTTGTATGCCCCTACCTTCTACTGGAATGCCATCCAGCGGCTCCAAGTAGAGGGAGTTAAAGAAGGCTTCAGGATGCAGCGCTGCTGCTGCCCCAACACAGCTGACTGCCAGAGCCTTCACACTCACTCGCACCTCCTTGTCAGGGGTCAGACCTGTAAAAACATAGCACACCAAAGATTTGCACACACACAACACACACACACACACACAGAAAGGAAGCGAGACAAACAATTAACATTGTTTTGAGATTTTGTCTCTAAATCTTGTTCATTATTTAAAAGATAGGGTTCTGTGATTAAGGTTTTATGATAAGTTTTGTATCATAGTAGCGTGAATTTAATTCATAGATCAAACTAACCAATAAACATAACTACTACATAATGGAATATGGAGCATCTCAAAAACTGGCCTAGTGTCATTGGTACTTATTTAGGCTTATATCATTCTTTTTGTAGGCAAACAGGACGGCATTTTTAAAACACACCTATGGCATATTTTGAGCAGTTTTGATAACACTCACCATTTTTTCTTCCCGTCAGTAAGAATGAAGCTGCGAGAAGCCTTACACAGTGCACCAGTGGCTCCACCCCCTGGTCTGTATAATGTCCGATTGGACCCTTTATCCGTGATGGCTAAGAAGCAGGCAGTTAAGAGTTAGCGACAGACACATCATTTTGCTTTCTTCACCTTCCGGTGTGAAAACCTGGCATGGATGTTTTTGCGTTGCTGTGTCTTTACCTTGTTGTCAGGTTCGGGTTCAGCAGGTTCGTCCTTTGTTAAGAAGCGGTCCACACTGCCGTCTGAACCCTGCCGGTTGTGACCTCGGCCATCAAAGAGATGAGGTTTGCTCAGAGCTGCACGGAAACGCACATAGAAACAATAAGCAAAGCTTTAACTTATAAACAGAACCTGTTTTCAGTGAAAACCAGTGGGGTTTTTTTGGTTTATGTGTGTGCACAAGCATACCCAGTGCTGACTGCAGGAATGGTTCTGGGGGTTCTTCTTGGGAGGAAGGTGCTGCTCCTTCATCTTCTTCATCCTGTAATGTCCCGATCTGCATCCCAGAGTACTGGCTCTCACTGCCATCCAGCACCTTTTGCACAGACACACAGAGCCAATATCTCTAGTGAGGAACTTAACTTACAATGCAAAAAACACCAAATGCAACATATAGGAAATGCAACTGCATGCATACCTAAATAGTTCCAACTCATTCATTATCGAGTTAGATTTGCTGGATTGAGGACAGAGACACAGCATAACAAACACGACTAAAACCGCAAGTCAAACAAACGTTCCCATTTTAAACCTCTACTGGATCATGCTTGGGTCACTTAATTCACAGCAAGTCAACTACACATGGAAAGAAGCACAGGCTTGGGAACTCAGCAATTATGGTTGCCACAATCCACCAGAGGAAGAGCAAGCTTTTGATCCAAACTATTCAACATTGAAATTAATTCCTCAAAGATAAAGTAAGCAAGTATTTTTTTTACTACATGGACTACATGAGGTACACATGGTATTTTATAGGAAACTCGTTTTTCCTAGCAAGATGTATAAAGTACGCTGAATCCAAAAACAAATTGAAATGTTTGTTTTTCCAGGTTTGGCCTCCGCTGGAACAAAAGCCTGTCACAGTCTCTCGAAAAGGTAGAGGGAACCAAATCTGAAGTAGAAAAATTACAAAGGAACAGATGGCCTTCATGCTTCTACTTTGAACTCTTCACTGCAAGCCATCAACATGGGATGTTGGGGATGCTTGTTTAAACAAAAGGTCTTTCAAAAGCATCTCTTTTTGGGGAGGGAACCACTGGAAAACGAGGAGGACAAGAAGGGGCATGATGTATTGTCACTGACAACAAGAACGGAAAAGTAGAAATAAGCAGGGCAAGTTGTATGCATGGGCTGTGATGAAAGAAAAGGAGAAAGCCAAAAGGTTTTCAGACAAGCAAGCCCCTCCCACTCTGTTCAAAGTGTCCAATTGGCTGACCTGGTCACTAGAGCTAGAGGAGGAGGTGGCATAGAAGGAGGAAGAGGAGGAGAAAGAGAAAGAAGAAGAGGAAGAGGAAGCAGTGTAGACAGAAGAGTCGCTGTCTGTGGCATCGGGACCCTCGGTGGAAGTTGGTGAGGGAGGGGACGGCTCAATCACCCGCGGCAATGGAGTGCGCGACTGGTACGGAGGATAAAGGAGAGGGGGCAAGACCATAGAGGTAGAATTGTTAGAGTGGACAATCTCACACAAAAATATCTCTGAAGGGGAGCAGCAAAAATCAAAATGACTGAACCAAGTGTGTGACATCACATCTACAGTAATTCTATGTATTCTAAGGAGCACTTTTATTAAACGAGATGGTGCACCTCAAAAGGGTTTATCCTCTAATTACATTTTTTAAATAAATTACAAAGGTTACATTACAAGTGGTTTGCATGTTGTACTCCGTTACTTACTAATTGAAAATATTAAAACATAAATGCCAACCAGCTCCCAAATCTTTTAGACGACATGGTACAGCGGGCCTGTGGGAAAAGGCCATAACAAGACGAGCATCCTATCTCTTTGAATGCAGAGTTGTCTATATTTAAACTTCTGATTATCACTATCATTTCAGATTATACCCGACATGAACTGTCCCAATTTTTCTACAGCACCCTGCTGTCACAAAAAGTTGCTTTTAATAATGTACAGCATGAACTGGAGCTAGTGGCTATCCGTAAGAAAGGTTATCAACTTAAAACACTATACTATAATTTGGGAAATGGTTTACAGTTATTTCAATTTTATGAAATTTGTACGTAATGGGCTAAAATATGCAAAACCACTGATACTGCCCTTTAACAGTTAAAAAAAAAAAAAAAAAATGTGGGGAATGAATATTTTGTCCATTCTACAAATCCTAACTCTATGAAGTGTAGCATCATTCATAAACCGGGAAGTATGCCATTAGGGACTCATTTTGGTTCACAGTTAATTATAGCACTGCATGGTAATTAAGTATTTCGGTGTCTAGGGAAGCACGCTGTCACACACACATACACAGAAATAAAGAACTGTATGTTCAAGCTGTATTCTCCAACCAAATTAAATCTTACACGCATTCCCACACAGTCACACTGACCAGTTCTGCTACGTCCGAAGGGGTGACAGCGGAGTCCGGTCCCTCCGTGGTGGTCTGGGAAGAGTCGCTGGGTGGAAGTGAGCGATCGTTAGTGCCTAGCAGAGTCCCACCTACACCTAAGGGCCCTCCCTCCATCTCTGGCGTAGTGTAGTCAGCCGTCTCTGGAGTAATGTTGGCCCCACCGCTGGAGCTCCGACTTAGCATCTCCTCCTCGTTGTCGTTGGGTGACTCAGGAGTGTCTGATGCAGATGTCCCGCCTCCGCCGCCGCCCTGCTCTGAGGAGGCACTGAGGTCCACCGAGTCTCCAGGCTGCAGGGTATGCTGGGAGGAGCGCGGCTGCTCTGTGATGATGTCCACCTGGGCTGTGGAGGAGCCATCTGCACCAACAACTGCCGCTGAAAGACAGACACACACACAAAGTCAATTTTGTACCACTGCATGGGGCTTTACCTTATTGTTTAAAAAGTGAAGCGGCCAAATACTTTACATTCTGCCTCCTAGAGGGTGCATCTCACCTGTGAAGGCACCAGCGGTGACCTCTGTTCTCTCAGCATCATCCTCCAACCCATCCTCCTCCCCAGAGAGCATTTTACCTGGAAACAACAGGTGTAGTGTCAACATAACATCAGCACTAACACTAGCTGAAGAGAGGCAAAGAGACTAAAACCTGGGTGGTGCACATTTACTTTTAACTGAGTGCATTTTAAAAAAAAATTAAAAAAAATAATCAAGACTGCCTCAGGTTTTCTTGGATGTATACATTAAAAAGTAATTATTGTGCATCATTAACAATATATCCTGAATTTAGAGGCCAATCAACCACCATAGGTGGCACACCCTGACTGAAACATCAGTTAGAGGATAGAGGTGAGCACACAGAGATAAATAAACCAGTCACCTCTCGGTTTCCTGAGAAGGAGTGGACTGCAGGAAGGAGCTCCACCTGATGCATATGGCAGGAAACGGGAAATAGAAACAGAAGAGGAGGAAGAGAAAAGCAGCAAAAGCTCAGAAGGACTCGTAGGAAACAGAACAGTTATTTACAGAGAACGGGGAAAGAGTTAGTAACCAAAGAAAAAGGGCTGCAAACAGAGACCAAAGCAGAAACTAGAGTAGAGCACCAACGCAGTTTGGTCGACTAATTACCTGGCAAAGTCTTTCAGTAAGGATTAATGAATTAAAACACTGCAGAGCCCACGTTACATTGTACAAAAGCTTTATGAAGCCAATCCCGACTGATGGATGCGTTTACCAATGAGCTCGAGGATGCTGCCGGAGCGCGCGCGGCTCTCAGTGTCCTGGCGGAACACGGTGCCATGGAGAATGCTGCCTGCGGTGATGAGCATGTGCAGAAGCTCTGGCGGGGGAGTCCTGAACATCTGCTGCAGGAGCTCCAGAGCTGCCGTGACCACATTGTGATCCCAGTGCTGTGTGTAGTGCAAGGTCAGCTCGTACACCTTCACACACACACACACACACACACACACACACACACACACACACACAACATTTAGCCAAGACTCTTTAATTAACATACAAACGCAGATTGTCCACACAATCACTGTCTTCTCTCAACCTGTAGCAGTTGTTCAGGTGTTGGCTGTACATCAGCCTCCTTCCTCATGACTCCAAAGCTTCCTTTGAGGCTGGTGGTGTTGACTTGCTGCTGCAGCAGAGGCATCAGGTAGCGAAGGGTTAACAGCACCCCCAGAATGAGGTGGCTGGGGTGCTCCTCATCCACTGGAATCAGCAGACCTAGAAAAGGACAGAATGTCAGGGTGTGTGTGTTCCCTACTTGAATGTTGGTAGCCGGAGTGCTGTAGCTAAAAGCAGTTAGATACCAAACTAGCTCACAACTGGTTGCTGAAATAAGCTCAATTGTTAAGTAACGACTAGGTAGGTAACAAGGTGCGTGGCCAGAGTATGTGTGTGGGTGTGGCCCTACCCAGCAGCACATTAAGGAGCCAGGTGTAGAAGTAGCTGCTGCGTCTGGAGTGTTGGCACACGCTGACGGCTGAGCTGGCTGCTGTCCGTCTGATGGTGGGGGAGCTGGACTTCAGGTTGGCCACAAATGACTTCAGCAGCACCTAGAACAAAAATGGTTGGACTACAATGAAAGCAAGCTTTTGCAAGATGTTCATATTTCCTTGTGTAAATGGTGTCCAATTTAGTGATATTATTATAGAAGATTTTTGACAGTGCTGGAAGGGAGAAAGCTTTCAAAATCAAATGTTTATGGAGCCAAAACAAGGAAATATAAAACTTTGAAAAAGGGAACCTTTCTTCGGCTTGTTTTAATAATGACTTTCAGGTAAATGAACTCAAACTTATTTTTGATTGGTGGGGAGAAGAGAAGAAACAATTCCCAAAGACAAAAGATGAAGCAAAACTATTTTTAAAAGCAAAAATTATTTGGAGGCCAAATTTCATTTCTACACTAAACAGTTTCAAGGTTTCTGCTTTGTGTGGATACCTTGATCTCGCCATCATTGGCGAAGTGTCCCAAGGCGGCCATGATCTTGGGCATTGCGGCAGCCAGAGTCTCCTGTACCGTCTCCTCCTGCCGCTTGGTGATTCGGGAGAGGCATGGCAACAGGTTAACCAGGTAGGGTCTGGACCACGAGGGATAGAGGGGAGGGATAAGAACAAAGTAGTAACAAGCATTTAAAACTGAGTTAGACAGTGATGCTTCCTCCCCTAACCATAGCTGATTGGGAGTTAAATACAGATAGTAGCTTTACAATCTACACCAAAATCTGCTGTCCTCTGAGTTTGGCATTATGTAATTTAAATATGGTGGTCATGTGAATGAAGTAAAAAGTCATTTTCAGACATTGTGTGTATACCTGCATTTCTGAGGTCTAATGAGGTGAGCAAGCTCAGCAAACCTCCACAAAGCTGCCCTCAAACTCCGAGAGGCACCGTTCTACAGACACACAAACACCCATCAACATCAAGTTTGAATTTTCACACTTTACATGAAACAAATGTCAAACCTTAGTCATTAGTCTGTGAGAATAACACCGTTGCATAAAAACACGACTAACAACACAGACACACATATGTCATACCTTTTTAATTTCTTTATACAGCTCCAGCTGCAGTCTAGGCAGGTTGGAGTCCATCAGTGCCTGAAAATAAACATCAAAAACCTTCTCTCAAACCTGATCATCCTGGTCAACATGGCTAATTCAACAGTAAAAACGGATTTTAAATTAAATAGCCAAAACAATGCTTTATTTTATACTTTGCTAATTTTAAACACCATCTTTTAGTGTTTTTAAAATGGATTGATAAGGTAAAAACACATCTGGTCACATCATGCAAACTCAAATCAAGGCTTATTATTCTGTAAAGGCACCATGTCCTTAGTGGAAAGTAATTGATGATCTACTTTCTTTCCTATTATTGAAGAAACAATGAAGGACACTGTTGAAAAGAGAAGAGAAGATAGTAGTCTGGGGTCCTGCTCACTTTGATGATTTTGTTCAGGCACTCATCGGCTACCATCCGGACATCGGATTCGCTGTCATCACTGCAGAGCAGGAACATCTCCATGGCAATGCCCAGCAGTTTCTGAAACTCTGGAGACGTTCTGCTCCCAGGACCATAGAGAAGAAAAGTAAGGCAGGCAAATGTCATTACGCACATACATATTCAACTTTTGTATACGTCAATACCAGAGTTACTCGTTACTGTTGTGAATCTCACGCTACGGAGACTGTGTAGGTTACAGTGTGTGTAGTTACGGCTACGTAAGTTACGTAAGAAATCCCCGAGATCGTTTCTTTTCATTACGGTCGCCTGTTCAGAAGTCAGAGACGATGTAAGTTTTTACTCTTTCTATTTAGCTATTGTTGCAGCAGATTAAGCTATTCCTGAGTTGTTTCAGTCTGAAATGAGTACTCATTGTTAACCGTTTTACCCTGTGATGTGAAGCTGCTAGTTTATCTGTATTTTGCTAGCTTGCTAACTTTCCTGTTCATCACGTTACTAGCCAGTGTGTGATACGCTTTTTGGGGCTTTAATCTTTACTGTGCTGGAGAGGATGTTCATTTTACTTGCAGTGTGATAACTGTACATTTTATTTCAGTATTTGTTAATATTTGTTATTTTTAATATAATATATTTAATATTTGTTAATTCTTTTGGCTACAGCCAAAAAAAGTGTGAGTGTCCTTTAGGCTAAACATTTGAAATAATATAAACAATATGATATTCAAACTTTGGACTGCTTTCTTTAATAACTACATAACACAATACTTGTACTTTTACTTTCAGTACTTGAGTAGTACATTTTAAAATAAACTACTTGCAATACTTAAGTACAACAAATGTTGAATACTTTAGTACTTCTACTTAAGTGTGAAGAGCACTTCAACTTCTACTCAAATCACTTTTTTGATAGAGCACTTGTACTTTTACTCAAGTATGGGTCTCTAGTACTTTATACATGTCTGGTCAATACCACTATTCTGAACAGTTTACACATGAAACACTCAAAACCATAATAAAGGACAAAAAAAAAACCAACAGAACGGGAGAGATTTCATACCGTCTCAACCCAAATCAAACTGGCATATTAAGCTTAGGTCACTGTAATTACTGACACTCAATGTAAATTTGATTGATTAAAAAAAAATTAAAAAGTTCAAATCAGCAAATCCTACCTCAGAGACTGAGCCACAATGTTTTCACATATTGTCAGGCAGTGGGTGACCCTGTCCTTCTTTGTGGTAGCCTGTTCCTTTTTCCTGCAAAAGGGGAAAGATGGGGAAGGGACAGAAAACAAGAGGAAGCAAACGACAAGGAAATATAGAGGAAGAGAGAAGATAGATAGAGAGAGAGAGAGAGAGAGAGAGAGAGAGAGAGAGAGAGAGAGAGAGAGAGAGAGAGAGAGAGAGAGAGAGAGAGAGAGAGAGAACAGAACAATTAGGTTCAGAGTCAAACTGAGAAAGTACCTCGAAGAAATTGAACTGCCGGAAGTCATTCAAACAGGATTACAATTAAAGGTGCACTGTGAGTTCCTGCATGACGTCACTTCTGTTGACGTTCCAAGTAAATACAAAACAAAACGGAGCAAGCTTGCCCCTCCCCCCATGTTTTCGTAACTGTCATGACTGACTGTCACTAACCGCCACCCCCTCCCCCAACCATCTTGTCGGTGAATGGCTGGAACGTGTTTTGTTGTATTTTGGTGCACAGCCTGTGCCCCTAGTGTTTGTTTGACGTTTGCGACCCCTGTGCTGTCTCCCGAGACCAGGCTTTTTCACAGTCTATTCAGGGGGTAAGGCAGCTAGCGGATCGAGGAGAGATGCCTACGATTTGAGACAAAAATGAAATCGTGCTGAAACCATGCAGGAACTCATAGCGCACCCCACCCCATAAAACACTGGTCATTTCTGTAGATATCACTGAAAAGACAACAACTGAGGAGATCTCTATGCGGGCATGAAAGGAACCACAGTGTACATTTAAACTCTAGTCAAATCTCAGTACTCCTTGAATAGCAGAGAGAAACGTCCATTTCAAAAGTGTCAAGCAACTTAAGTGCAAACTCACCTGACCACAATTTCAGACCTATTTCCTCTGCATCTAACAAAGCATACATCAGCAGCAGAAACACATTTTCTTAATAATAGCTGAGGGAGACTGCATAGGCTATATATTCCATCATTTACACCATTAGTGATGCAATTTACTAAACTGTATACTAATCATCAAGGAAAAGCAATCCATTACAGAGAATGTATTGCTAATGACAACAATAGACGTGTCTAGGGACCTCTCGACTAGCAGATGAGCCTGATGAGTCTGCTGGTGCTTTAACACCAAAACCTCTTTAGAACTTGACAGATGAAATGATTGACTAAGCTGAATAGTATATTTGAAAAGGTTGAAAATATGGTACGGTCGTTACTGAAGGTGTTTGGCATGTGTTCATAAATGAAACATGAAATGAAATGAAAAGCTTGATTCCCTGAGCAGCGGCTAAACAAAAACAAGGCACGCAGCCCTAGTCGCTATAGCACATCTTGCTCCACTGATCCGGATGGGGTGCGATGGACAGGCGTACGTGACGCCAGTCCAGGAGGCTACCATTAATGCACCAGGTCATCAGCAAAAGTAGTTATGACATCCAACGTTAGCTACCCTTCTGTGCAATTAAAAGCACAATGTTACACTCAAAATGTGAACGTGGCTTTACAAACAGAATTGTTCTTCCGAGATCAATTTATTAAGCAGAATCTGAACCTTTTAAGTAGTCCCTGACCCATTAGCAGGTGCGTGTACATCAATTAGCGGATGCCTTCTACTGTATGTTAGCTATCATTTAGCTAACGTTAGTCCTACAAATCTGAATATTTGAGTGTCAGTCAAATAATACTAGCTAATATCAGGCGACGAAGCCTCGCTAAGCATTAGTGCAATGTCTGACAACAAGTAGATATTAAATAGCAGAGAAGCTTAAATAACAGTTTAGAATATGGTTGTTTGGTTTGCATGTTACTAACTGGCTTCAAGCTAACAATTAAACCTTGGTTCCCTTAACTTAACGTTGCGAGAGAGAGAGAGAGAGAGAGAGAGAGAGAGAGAGAGAGAGAGAGAGAGAGAGAGAGAGACTAACGTTAGCTCGCAAGCTAAGCTACATGCCTAGCTGTTAGCTTGTTATGCAATCGCTGTGGGATAAAAATCCACTTACTGCCTCTGGACAAGCTCCTCGGCGGTCGGTGGTCCCTGTTGCTGCTGGAATGACTTCAGAGACTCGAAGGCCTTCATCAATTTCTCCATGGTGGCCATTTTAGCAATCAGTAAGCAAGCTAGCTAGGCTAGCTAATATTTACTATGCGAGCTAACTAGGTAGCTAGCACAGTATGGACAAGTTAGCGCAAGGAGAGAGCAATGGGTGCGTAGTGCGACGAGAGTGCTAACACTGCTCGCGACAACTACCACCGGCTCTCCGCCTTCTTTTCGTGCAATATATATCTTATTCTTTTACAATGTTAATCCTTAATGAACAAAATGTTGGTCGATAATAAGCCATCTTTGATGCAGCGTTGCGTTCCCCCGACAAAATCACACCAGGAAGTGGCATTGGTGACAGTATAACAGAGAGGGGAGGGGTGCAACGTCAGCGGCCAATCAGACTGCGGTTTTATGTTAGGTTCCTTGACGAAGAACCAATGACTGCGGTTTTATATTGAGTTCCTTGATGAAGAACCAATGAGCGAGTAAGATTTTTTTTCTTTTGTTGTTATTGTTGATGTCACGGGACCGCTATAATCCAGATTGTAAAAACATATTTGAGCAACACCAATGCTGTAGCAGTGACATTTATTTTTGCGCCAAGAAAGATGAGTGGGAGGTGTGACAACGGGGAGGCTAAGAGAGCTTCCTGTAAATCAAAAACACGTGCCTTGAAATTAACGTTTCTGGCTTTCACCTTCACATGGACAATTATACTGAAAGTTATTATACCCACCCCGACTCAGTAGGAAGATAGTCAATGGTGAAAAGACAAGCACCCGACAGAAAGAAATCTATAACTTTAATCTGTAATTAATTATGTAATGACTTAAGGAAGTAGTAGTAATGGCTTTAATAAAGTCTTACCTGCAGGGAATACGCAGATATTATGGCTTGGGCAACATAGGTATTAGCAGCAGGACACTATTTTCTATTTCTGTTTTATAACTTATTTTCTCCCGTCTCTGCCCATTTATTCACAACAAACAAATGAATATACAGTATGATACAAATAAGTCAAGACACAAGTATTTTTATACAAATGGCAGTGTATTATTTCATAATTACAAATGTCAGATATGGTACAACAACCAGTGATACAACTTGTACAAGAATTAACAATGACTGCAGTGGTTGAACGACATGACTGTACAGATACAAAAAAAGAAGAAAAATCAAGAAGTCCCAGGCCACGTTTGAATACCAATAATGCATTTGTCGTTCCTCCCTTTCTTGAAAATATCACTTATCCGATATATCTGGACAGAAGAGTATGAAACCCTGGAAAACCTCCAGGCATTTATCCCAAAACTACACTCAAGTGACATCAAGGAACTGAGGATCTCTCACTTCTAAACGTTGTTGGTGAGCGCCATCCCAGTTTTAAGGGGGAGACTCACCATCACCGCCTTGGAGGAAGGCAGGAGAGAAGGAATGCATGTCATGCATTCAAACAGGGCCAACTCAGCTGGTCACCTTGCCATTTATAAAGTTGTCCTCAGATACCAGTGAGATATGTTGGCACTAGAAGGTCATCATTTACATATACAAGGAACCTGAAGTATTACAAACCGATACATGCTTGAGTAATAAAACATATGCATTTTTTTTTTTTTAAACAGGCATTACAATGCACTTAGTGCGGACATTCAAAACTGTTGAGCTGTTTAAAGTTCCTTTATGTGAAGGAATTTCTCTCAGAATGGACGGAATGATAAAGAGGTGGAAAAAAGGCGGGGTGTCAGAACTGAACTTGGTAATTGGCACATACAATAAAGGCTATCAGTCTTTCTTCAGTACATGTTTCCGATCACAAGACAAGTTTGATTTACTTAATGTTGCTTTTGGTATCATTGGCAAAAATAGTTAAAGACACTTCCTAAAGTCATTGTCAAAACACACCATAGTGCAATGAAACTAAACAGAATTTCTCTACTGCTGTGTGGATGGTATAAGAGTAAAGTTCAATGACGGAGGCATGGGTGGCAAACACAGTTTAGTTTCCCTGTGAGAGTGAATGAATGTGTGTTAGAGCTTAGTTACATGTTAGAAGTACATCATTTACAAGGTTTTTTTGAGGCTAAAGAGCTAAAAGGCTAAAATCTACATAGGCAAGAGAAATCTGCTTCAAAACGTGCCCGAGAGCAACAAAAAATGAACAGACACTCAGGTGACGTCAAGCCAGCAACAGATGCACACATTCGATTCCTGATTTTTGATAAATGGAATGTGCAACAGGGGACGACAATGTTTTAGAACAGGCTAACTCTCCAAATTAGTTAATGAGATGGGGAATTCTACGCGTACCATTTTAAATCTAAGCGGTCTTGAATGGTTGAAAATTCAATTAAGTGACATTCAAGTCCGTACATTATTTCTAGCGATTGTATTGTTGTATTTCAATGCATTAGATCAAACAGAAGCTGCGTTACACGCACGCACGCACGCGTCCAGATTGGGCATTCACAGCATTAAAAACAGGTTGTGGGGGAGTAAACAGCAACTGACTAAAAACCAAAATTCAAAAGAAATATGGCTTCAAAAGCCTCTGAAATGCCAATGAAGACAAACAATTGGAACATGCTGGGAAATGTACAGAAAATGTATTTGTTCAGGATCGGTTAATTTGGAAACATTTCTATGACGAAACAAAAGTGCACAACAACTGCAAGTGGCGAGTGTTTTTGTACACTAGATGATAGTAACTCTGCAGGCAGGATGATAATAAACATTATGCCCTTGTTCCTCCCCGTCTACACACATACAAGCAACTGTCTCAAGTCATTCTTATGACAGAATAACATACAGGATTTCAATGGAATAGTTAAAGGCAGCTGCTATTATGATTAAGAAATGTTATTTTCATCTAGTACAAACACAGCTAAAGCCACAGGGTCTAACTGGAGGTCTACTAGCAGGATATGTGGCCCACAGGCTTTGTGCTATCTATGATCAACAGGCACAGAGGCCAAAGCAGGCTGTATCTCAAGTCAGCGCAGAGGATGCTGACAGCTGAATCAATGTAAGCTTGTTTAATGCAACAGCAATTTGTTTTCAGCTGCAGGTCAGATCTCTTATACAGTGCCATCATCATCATCATCATCATCATCATCATCATCATCATCATCATATGTCTCTATGTTCCAACTCAACCTGTCCTAGGCTTTCTGGTACACAAAATAATATGGGTGACAGATTACACAAAAAGAAGCAGAAAACCAAGTTTGAGGAATAAAGATAAACAACCAAAAAATTGTTTTGCCTGAGTGAATAATGTAACAGACATTTACTTAACATGCTGCTCCCCCCTTGGCATCTAAAATAACGATCTGAGCCTTTTGCAGCTCATGAGATTTTGGAGAGGTCCAGGAATGATAATTATCAGGCCTTGTATTACCAAAAAAAGCCTACGCAATATTTCCTCAAAATACTAATTGTTGCACATGCTGATCCATGCCATCTCTACCAGAATTAAGTTGGTACAGGCACCTAGGAGACTAGTTCACTACATGTCATACAGTCCAGTGCAACCTGCCTAACTGGGCTGAGGGAAAGATGTGGATTATCACTTCCAAACTAATTTAAATCAAAGTGGCAGATCTTGGAAACATATGGGGAAGGCTTAAGCAGCATAGCATCAACACAGTAATGATAGACTGGATTTATTTTCCACCAATACCATTTGAATCTATGCACTTCATTCAGATCTACCTGAGCCTGCAGAGACTAAGGGTTAGTTTGGGAACCAGGTGGATCTGATGTGCTAACAACACGTCACATTGGCTAAATCAATGACAAACATACAGCACATATAAAAACAAAAAGGCCTTATGCTACATTGAGAAAAAAAAAGAAAAAGAAAACTACTGGTACTGTGCTTCTTAAAAAAAACTCCCCAATACACATTGTCCATACTCATTCCAAAAGAAAATAAAAAGGAAATAAAAACGTAATGTATGCATTCAAGTGGTACTTTTATGGCTTTTTGTACAATACAACCTTTAGTGAAAATATACATCTAGACATAAATTCAAGTACAAATGTACAAAATCTTTAAACTCATACTTTTTTCTTTAATTATAATACACTTTTAATACAGCTCATAAATACAGGTCAACATTCACTGAGTTCCTAAGATTTGCGCTTGCTTGGAGTTTGTGGTGAAGTTCAGCGGCGAGTGGGGGGTGGGGGGGTGGGGGGTGGGGGGGGGGAGGCAGGTGGAGGGAGTGGTTTAAAGTCGCGAGGGCTCTTCGATCTCGTCGTCACTGTAACCGCTCTTAAAACAGACCTGGGGAAAACCAGAAGTGAGGATATATCACTAACCTTAGCAACTTTCATCACTACACCATCTCACATGTGCAAGATGAGGTCACATTCTCCTAGAACCCCAACCTTAACTTATAACCACATAACGAGAAGTATTTCTGTAGTGCCCAGGCTGGTGTCTGGCACTCAAACACACAACTGTGAGCAAGTTAGAAGACAACATAAGACATGCAACTGAAGCATGGGCCTAGGTTTGGTAGCAAATAACCAATTGTGATGACATTGTTCTTCCCATTTAAAAAGGTAGTATAACAAAACTAGAAATTCAGCTTTTTTAATGTAATATCCCTACTGGAAATGACATGCAGTTTCCATGCAGAGCCTTCATAATGTTGTATTTGCATTTTTACTACAAAGAGCTTCCTTATCTTTGACTTTTTATTTTACCTGTAAAACATCCAGAGGTGAGCAGTGCCTGCAGCCTCTCTCTCACGCTGAATACAGCCCCGACAACCTCCACCAATAAGATAGAGCAGACAGTATGTAGCCCGAAAGGCAAAACGCAGGGCGAAAAAAATGTCCACACAGCACTCACTACTGCTGCCTTAAAACGTATTGCTGTGTGAGCACATGGTGATAATGACTCAGTGGACATATTGACATTTATATCAACTCCTCGCTTATCTTATCTGCATTTCCACAGTAACAGATCACTGCTTAGAGTGATTTTATTAAGAAAACCTTGAAATATTTTTTTACCACTGACTGATATTTTGTGATACGTGTCACTGTATCTTCAAAGTAAAGCTTGAAGTCAAGTCTTCCCACAACCACAAACCAGATCCTCTCAAGAAAAAAACAATCCTCATGTTTTAGACCTTCTGAGACAAAGTGGCAAAGCAACAAATACAGAAAGGAATATGCAAAGGGAACGAAAGGGAAAAGAGAGGCCTTAACTTAAACTAGGAATGGCATAACTAGAAAAAAAGGATTGAAAAAAAGAAGGAAGAGAAGAAGTACCTTAGCCCCCACCCCCTCGAACAGTTGCCGGAGCACTAGCACTTGCCTCTCTTCTGAACAGGCGGTAGAAGAAGCCTCTCTTTGGTGGAGGGTTAGGCCGGTTCACATCCAGATCGGAGCACAGCGTCCCGTCAGTCTCGTAGACGTTGATTTCTTTAAAGCACTCCATCTCAATCATCTACAAAAGGACGAGAGGTTGAGTTTTCTACCCTGATAACTTTCACTTCCTTAGGAGTTTGGTTCAACAAAAAGGTCTGTGCGTCAGCATAAGAGTGGGTGCAGTGGTGGAAGATGTATTCAGATCATTTACTTCAGTAAAAGAACTAATACCACACTGTAAAAATACTCTGTTACAAGTAAAAGTCCTGCATTGAAAATGTTACTTAGGTAGAAGTATGTAAGTGTCATCACGAAAAGTACTCAATGCAGAAAAATCCTGTGGCATGAAAAGAAAAGACTCAAGATACAAGTACAAGTACCTCAAATTGTACTTGAGTAAATGTGCATTCCGCCACTGGGTGGGTGCCATGTATTTAAAACACAAGCCTCCTTACAGGTATCTGTTTAAGAATCTATCTGGATTGGGCATTTAGGATGCAAATGACCACTTCCACATCGTCGCAATACATATTCAGTAACTTGAGTCATTCACAGGCAATGGCACATTTAAAAGCATTCACACTGATTCATACTTCTTCGTTACTCTTAAGGGAAGGTAATCTTTAACACGGGTATT
Source organism: Sander lucioperca (assembly GCF_008315115.2). Classification (NCBI taxonomy): domain Eukaryota; kingdom Metazoa; phylum Chordata; class Actinopteri; order Perciformes; family Percidae; genus Sander; species Sander lucioperca. The sequence goes on from NC_050176.1 coordinate 6,225,731, forward strand.
TCTGTGTCACCAGTGCTGTACTGCATTGTATCAGTCTGTTGTGGGACTGAACGATGACATCATCTCAGAGGCCTGAGCCTGCAGTACCTCGTTCTGCCACGGGATGGAGACACTGCCTGTGACAAACTTGTGGTAAAAGTCGTCGTCTGTGGGGTCAAGGTTCACGCCTTTCACAGTGGAGAACTGCTCAATGTCCAGGACGTCTTTACAGTACACGGCCCGGGGCTGAGAGAGAGAGAGAGAGAGAGAGAGAGAGAGAGAGAGACACAAATGTGAAAAGTGTATTTATTTTGGATGAAAGGGGGAATACTAATCCTGAAATAAATCTATTTTTAATAACATGGAAGTCTTTACTACTGAGTGACTCTTTGCTGCTCTGTTCTCCCCAGCAAGGCCCTACTGACCTGAATAAGCCAAAATAGAAATGCAGATAGCACTATGTACTTTCAACTATTGATTTAACCTCTCAGGTCAGTCACTCTCTTCACTCGGGCTATTTTTTTGAATTATTTTTTTAATGATTCCCGGTATGAACAACTTTGAAATCTATGAGTGCAGCATAGAATAAGAGCTTACGGTGTTTTTGGTTGAACTACATTCATCCCGGGAGGGTAGGGGTCTGTGTTACACTCCACAGTTACACATATTCACACTTGACTGTTTCCTAATGTGACCACAGCCGTCTACTGTTCACAAGCTCCACTGGAAATATTAGTGATGACTAACATACAACAGAGCAACTCTGCTTTAATCACTGCAGAAGAAAGCATGTTTTCCATTTTGTCAGCCAGTTTGGGATTTCAAACGACGACACTGAAATCACACGCATGCTTCTCACCACCCCCACCAGCAACCATGATAACTAGATTACACTGGAAGTGTTTGTTTACTTGTGACAATGGCATTTCCTGGCTACAAGCTGTGAATAGAGCCTGTATGCACTCTAGTTTGTGTGTGTGTGTGTGTGTGTGTGTGTGTGTGTGTGTGTGTGTGTGTGTGTGTGTGTGTGTGTGTGGTCCTTACATCGGGGCTGAAGGGAGGGTCCAGCATGTTGGCCTCCAGCCGTTTGAAGTTGATGTTTCTGAAGATGGGGTGCTGCTTGACCTCTATGGCCCCTCGACCCTGACAACCCAGTCGCTCCTTGGGGTCCTTAGCCAGGAGCTGACACGCAGCAGGAAGAAGAGGAAGAAGAGGTTTAAATATTGCAACTCTTCTTAAGATGTGCTGCTAGCCCAAATGGCTTTGGCAGATAAATTATAGCTAAATGTATTTCAAATATCTCACAAAAAAAACCATAAACCAAACCTCTATTTAAGCCTGGTTCTTAATCATAAATCACAAAGAAAGGGAGGGGGTCCCTGTGATGCAGGATAACTCCAGATAGTTTGACGAATCCCTTTAGTGCAATGTATACAAAACACACACATGGTCGTAGTTTGCATGTAATCCGCTTGCCTTTATGTATCTGACCCAATGTAATCTAATAAAGAAGATACAAATCCATGCACTCAGGGGTTAATGCAGCACCATCAAGGATAGAATTAGAGAGCGCTATTGCCTTCTCTATGAGAGCTTCAGGATAATATTACCACCTACAGTACAGCAGGCTTATGAAGGGGATGAGTGCTGTTTAGTGGTTTGGCTACTAGTAGACACTCTCACTGGCCTTGTTGTCACCCAAAAAGCTGGTGGCTTTGACAATCAACAGACCAATGGATTTGACATTTTTCACCACATCGCTCTTTCTAGTTCCCCATCGTTTCTCTTGTCAATTTACACCAGGGTTCAAACAAAGCAGACTCTCACTCTCACTTTCTGCTCTTGACAACTTGGATCACTTGTCTATTTTGAGCTGTGGTAATCCCCCCCCACTCTCACCACCACCCTCTTGTATTTTCTCCCCCTTCCCGATTATCTTTCTCCCATTTCTTGCTGAAACCTTTTTTTCTTTCTCCTCCTCTCCCTGGGGAGTCTTTGAATCTGCTGAACCTCGGGTCAGAATGTTCCACCGCGTCACACAAATAAACGTCCCTTCCCCTCCTGTTTAGAGGCAAAGCCGCTTAGTGGCTCCCTCTTGGAGAATGGTGAGTTTGTGGAAGACAAAAGGTGAAAGCCAGATGGGAAGATTTCAAGCTAAGTTCTATTAAACAACTGAACTCCTTGAAACCTGCACTAATCCATATGTTTATATTAACGTTGGGTTGAAAGGGGTGCTCTTAGTAACAAAGTTACAGAGTTATCAGCTCTGCAGTTCCCCTCAGCTCTATAGAGCAATTTAGCATCTTTTAGCTCATTGTTTTGGTTTTACAGCCTGAAAATGTACTGTTTGGATTCAGTCTCACTGCTCTCATCAGCACCGTTTTCAGCCCTGATGAATCCATTTTGTCCTGTCCAGCACCAAACAAGAGAAAAAGCGCAACAGACACCAACTCCTTGGTGAACATACTGTAAGAGGAGGCCTTTATTTGTATAGGACAGCTGAAGATGTGAAAGGGGAGAGAGAGGGGGAATGACATGCAGCAAAGACTTTAGTGCCGCAGGTCAGAGTTGAACCCGCGGCTGCTGCGTCGATACGGGAACCCGCTCTACCAGGTGAGCTTCCCAGGCGCCCATTATTATCTAATCTTGAAATAGATTCAGAACATATAGTTCTTCGATGATATAAAAAGTAGGGCTGTCCTCGACTAAAGAAATTCTTAGTCGACTAACACTTACATGATTTTGTCGATTAATCAATTAGTTGATGTAATCGACAGAGCTGTGCTCTTTGAGAGGTGATTAAGACTAGAAAAGCACAATATAAATGTAGTTAATGAACCATCTGTAAAACTGAGTTTCTCCACAATTAATCCTGCAAAAGCACCACTTTAAATCTTGTGCTTACCAGAAATGTGCTCATAAGTTTCTTGGAAATGAGTAATTAAGCATGAATAAGCATAAAAAGTGACTCATCAACTAAAGAAATCTTAGTCGACTAAGACCAAAACGCCCGATTAGTCGACTAATCGACTAAGAGGTGGCAGCCCTAATAAAAAGAAATGTAGATTTTCAAACATTTTGTAATCCATGCTTTATTGTAAAAATCTGCATCTTACACTAAAGGAAAAACAATTGTATAGGTTTTTCAAAATTTTAGACAAACCAGAAGCTACGAAATTAACAATTATAATGTAGTTCAAGAAACCCTGTTTTTAACAGGAAAAGGTATAATGTTCTTTGCAATGAAATACGGTCATTCAAACAGCGTTGTTTCTAATATCTCACTGTGCAACTTCTGCTTTTCATGTGTCACTGTGTCTACCAAGTGAGTGGCAGAACATAAAAGACCTATTGAGGCCACAGCTACTGCTTGTATTAATAAAGGCAGTTATTGCAGTAATATAAACCTGTTCATGTAACTTATCAAGGAGACATGAACATGAAGTTTCATGCCCATAGTAAACTGAAATCATCACCAAGTGGTATGACAATGCTTTTTTCTGCATTATTCTCCACCACCCCCTCAGCCACATCCATCCATGTCCTTATTTGCCATTACTCTCAAAGACATGTGTAAATGTGCTGTCCTCCCTTTGTCTTCATTCCTCCTCTTCCAGCATTTTTATAGTCTCGCACTGCCAGACCTTACTCCACAGCGCTGTGGAGTAAGTACTCCACACATACATTCTGTGATACGAGAAAAAAACGCTCTGGGTTGTTTGCATTTCTTTAAACCAATCACAACCATCTTGGGCGGCGCTAAGTTCCAGAACCAGCTATGGTGGCTCTGCGTCTCGGGAAGGAACTTGTTTTGGTGGAACATTTGCACCCCGCAAAAGAAAACGCCACATACAATATTAAATGAAGTTAACTGTTGACACAATACAGTAATGTGAGCTATTTAAATTAGCTGGGTACATGATGGTTAAACGTCATTTGCTGTGTATATTTTGTCCATAGCAATCCTCTATCGGTCCCAAAATGTCCCAGTTAGAGAGTAAATGCCGTAAACATATTCTTTGTACATTTTTCCAATCATTCCCCGAAAGAACCAAGCAGGCCTGCCTTGTTGCATGATCCAAATTTTCTTCTTAACTTGCGATTTTCAGCGTGTACCTTGCTAGCTCGAAGTTTGTTGTGGTTTCCCGAAGTGAACAGAGTTTGAGAATGGCATCTCACGCGCTAGATGTCAGGCAATTATCCTGGAAATGCACTTCTGTTGATCCAGACTAAATCTTTTTCTAACCCCACAGCCATCAGTCACCTCCATCTCCTCACTCTCACCTGTCTGCAGATGTCCTTCGCCTCCTCTGCGAACTTATCAGAGTACTCCTCTGGGTCCTCACGCACTCGTCTGTCCACCTCCTCCCGCTTGACACGCTCCTTGCGCTTGCGGAAGGGCGACTGACCCTGTATCATCTCGAAGATCAGGCAGCCCAGCCCCCACCAGTCTGGGCTGACGGTGTAGCTCTCGTTCTGGATCACCTCAGGAGCTGAGGGAGGGGAGAAGAGGCAGGGATGAAGGGTAAGAAAAGTGAGGTCAGTTCAAGTAGCAAACAGGAAACATGACAGAGGGGTTTACAATCTGAATCAAGTGGAACGGAGACAGTTGATAAAGGTCATAAGGAGAGGTAGAAAGCTGAGATTTGTACAGATAAAGGAATGGTTGCAGTGGTTTTAGTAACGAAGGATGTAAGGCTGACTAAAGAAGGAGGTAGAAGAGGGTTACCACAATTCTTACCCATGTATCCAACAGTGCCCACTCTCCCTCGTATCGTCTCTCCTTCAGGGATTTGAACAGCAAGGCCTAGGTCTGAAATTCGGATGTGTCCTGAAAAAGAACCAAAGATTGTTAACCTAACTGAGATCATGCTAAATGCACTTATGTTAATAAAATGTACACTACAGAGGAATAAATCGTATTCCCTAGATATCAAGAGTTACAAAAACTAGTCTCACTTTGCCAGACTAGGTCTGGCTAGTCCACATAGCATTTGGGGATGGGAGGAAAACGTGCTCTGGTTTATTGGCATTTCTTTAAACCAATCACAATCATCTTGGGCGGTACTATGCACCGGAGAAAAGCTGCGGTGCCGCTGCAAAATAGGCTCGGAAGGAATTTGTTTTGTTGGAACATGTGTAAGTTTAAAAGTAGTTTTAGTCGTGCAACAGAAAACTCTGATTGGACAGATAGTCTAGCCTAGCTCCACCTCTGGCTCTACATGCCACTGTACTCTCTGCTGTAGCGTTCCTTTTTACTACTGTTTAACTTAATTTATTTTACATTTATTTTTATCCTTATTAATACATACTGTGTGTATATGTTTATACTTATATTGTTTATATTCTTCTTATATTTAGAGAATGTGTGACATGCACCAACAACACCATGACAAATTCCTTGTATGTGCAAAAAACATACTTGGCAATAAAGCCCTTTCTGATTCCGATTCTGATTCTGTCTAGATTTACCCTGCAGAGATCTGAGGAGCAGTTGACCATAGTCCTCATAAATCCACCGGAGTTTAAAATGCCAACACAAAGGAAGCCCAAGGCAATGGATATCCGGCCTAAATGAGTGAAATCCGGCAGGATTTTCCAGCGGCAACGGAGCAATCGCGGAAGTGGAACGTCAAGGATACAGACTATACAAAAACCAACTAATGAGTGCAAAGGTTAAAGCCATAGTGCCCTCATGTTACACTAAAATTATCTTTTATGATAGAAGTCAGTGAAAGAAAGAATAAGAAAAGTACGAGCGTAAGAGAGACACAAAGGAGATTCCTCTATTTCAAGATAAGACCATGTTACAGAGAATAGACGATATGGAGTATGACTCAGAGGAGAGAGTGTGATGTGAAGAACTTGAAGAGATGACTTTTCAGCCTTTGAAAGACAGGGAGACTTCCTGCTACTGTGCTTGCACATTATAAAGTGAGGTATGGGTTACGTCAAAAGGAGAAAAAGAAATTGGAACATACCGCGATCATCCAGAAGGATGTTTTCAGGTTTCAAATCCCTGCGGGGGAAAAAAATAAGAGAACACATTAGGGAGTCATTCCGTTGATATACGGCTTGTATAAAAATAGAACTTACATTTAACGATCTAACAATAAAATACTGGCTAAATATTTGTATCCTTTATTAACTTGTCATTTTGTTGACATTTCATTGTCTTTTATTACCCGTGTGCTTCTACAATCTTTCATGTGGATTAATAGATGGCTTAGCTGCACACATGTCTTTATTTGCTTTGTTATGCTTTATATTGTACTGAGCTATATTTGTGTTCAACAGAACTTCCCGACTGAGAATTTCAGGCTCCTAAAGTTAGTCTCTTCTTATAAATCTTATCTCAGAACTTATTTATATGTGAAGGTCTTTTCCGAGCCTTTTTTAATAACCTTGCCACGTTATGTTTATTGTTGTCTTTATTTTAACCCTCTTTTAAGCCAAATCAGTGTCTTATCTAACTTTTTTCAAAAGTGAAATACAATTTATTTTTTTATTATAATAGCTATAACAATTTGAAAACTGGGACACTCCACTAACCAATGCCAAGCTCAACCACAATGCCAACTGTGAAGTTTACTGTAACCCATGCTGTGAACACCGTGTGTTTATATGACTATGTGGGCCATGCTTATGTGGGTGCATGTGTCCACTAAGAACTTCAGTGTTTATGTTAGCATTACTCTGAGGCTCCACTGAGTGTGACAGGTCCATGACTCCTCAGTGAAATCAGTACACCATTAATCCAGTGACACTTCATCATCCAGGACTTTCTATTTGGACTCGCCCCAATCGTTATGGAATATATCTCTTCGTAACACCAGAGCTGGGACAAATAGTCAGACATACAGTTAGTTTATGGTTTGTTTTAGACCTCTTGCATTGGTGAGGGGGTATTCCCCCAATTTAATACTGCACTTGTAAGAGACATTAAAAAAAAAAAGTCAAAGTCAAAATCGAGCAGAGTCTGAAATAACCAAAATCTTAGATTCTACATGCAATCTGGTAGCGCCTTTCGACCCTCACTGCCTGGTAAAACCCCACTTCTTTTAAACTCCACACCCACAGTTTGTAACGCTGGCTTTCTGTTACAAAAAGTCAAGTCTCATTCGGGATAACACTGATGAAATCATGACACCATCTGGGTTATTTTCTCAGGCTTTAGAAAGCTCCCTTTAGAGCCACAAAAGGCATTATTCAACTGTGTTTACTGGTTGAGTGGTGCTTCTCGTGACAAGTAAACTGAACTTCCTGTGTAAAATCGCCAGAGTGCCCCATTAAAGGCCAGGATATTCAGTCAGTTGTAGGCAAAAACAACAAGCTTACATAATGTTGATCCGGGTGCTGTAACCTTACAACATTAGTCCTCTGAGACAGAGATCCTCAAAATACCCCAGAAAACTTTCCTAAAGCCTCTATACTTTTAAACAGAAATACCATCATGAGGCTCTCCGCCTAGAGCGCTTTATCGAGAAGCCAGTCCACCCCGACCAATCAGGTTTTATACCAAAACGTCATGCTGCAGACAATGTACGCAGACTATTTCATGTAATAGAAGAAGCCAAAAACCTTCCAACAACGGCAGCAGTTTTATCAGTGGACGCAGAAAAGGCTTTCGACCGCCTAGAGTGGAACTACTTGTGGCAAGTAATGGAGAGGCTTGGTTTGGGGGCCAAATTCATTGACATGGTGCGTACTTTATATGCGAATCCCACAGCCGTAGTCTCAACCAATGGATTGCATTCTCAGCCGTTTCCCATTAAGCGGGGCTCGCGACAGGGATGCCCGCTTTCCCCCATGCTGTTTGTAATCTCTCTTGAACCGTTAGCCCAAACCATAAGGCAAAATAAAATCTGTAATATCCAGATTAAATCCAATAGAAGCTCAATATCGTTATTTGCAGATGATATTTTGTTGTACATCGCTGATCTTGAGGACTCTATTCCAAAGATTCTTAAGAGCTTCAACAAATTTGGCTCAATCTCCGGCTATAAAATTAACTGGAATAAAGTGACGTCAGCCATTAGTGTTACAATACCAACCCAAACCAAAATTACATATTTGGGCATCACCATACACGCATCCCTACAGCAAGTTGTCCAGGACAACTATGAAACTATATTAAGTAGTGTTCAAAGGGATCTGGCCAATTGGTCTGCGCTGCCGGCATCACCACACTCCAGGATTGCTGTTGTTAAAATGAACATAGTTCCTCGTGTGAATTTTTTTTAAGTACAATGATCTCCTTACCCCCACCAATACATTTCTGGAAGAAAATTGATACCTTAATTCAGCAGTACATTTGGAATAATAAACAACCTAGGCTAAAATACTCTACCCTGCAACGTACCACAAACACGGGAGGCTTGGCCCTCCCCAACCTTAAAGTGTACCACAGAGCCTTTCAGCTACAGGCCCCCAGAGTGTGGATGGACCCCTCATCTACAGTCCCATGGAGAGAAATAGAGCAAAACCTCACTGGAAGTCTAAGACTGCAAGACCTTGCCTTTGCAGGTGTGTGTCCAAAAAAGTGTATGCTAGCCTATGGCCCTATTATCACCAACACACTGACCAACTTTAAACAGGTGGAGGAGCAACTATGCTACACCAATAAGTGGCATTTGAACACCCCAATATGGTTCAATACACACTTAATGTCTGGTAGCAAACCCTTTGCTTGTAAGCAGTGGAGTGACAGAGGCATTTATACTGTAAACCAGCTATTCAATGAGAAAGGTATGTTGAGTTTTGAAGACCTGAGAGCTGAGTTTTGAGGTCCCCAGAACATCCTTCTACTTTTATCTGCGCTTAAGATCAGCCCTAAAATGTTACGGAGAGTTTCCTGTGAGAGGATTAGTGTCCAGGATTTAGGCTAAACTGATGCAAGTATCCATAGGAGAACTCCCAATAGTAAAGAAATGGGAGCGAGAGCTGAGCCGTGAGGGGAACGCAATTAATTGGGAGACACTTTGGGACAACATTTTCCACTCTTCCAAAAACCCAAATCACCAGTATATCCACTTCAACATGTCATAGGACATACTGGACTCCTCAGAAGAGATACGTCTCTAAAGCCATTCCCACTCCTTATTGTACTTTCTGTCAACCTAAACAAACTGGAACTTTCCTGCACATGGTCTGGGAGTGTGAACAGGTGCATGAGTTCTGGACTAAAACAACATCAATATCTGATGTGATAGGATGTCGAATTCCTACTGACCCGATTGTTTTGTTACTTAATGACGACTCTAAATTACACCTGCTTGGGAGACAGAAGAAAGTTTGGCTAGCTGGCTCAACCGCAACCAAGAAAATGATAGCTCAGTGCTGGCTCCCCCCTCACTCGCTTTGTATAAAGCGTATTTTCTGGACATAGTTATGCTTGAGCTCTCTACAGCACGGATTAACAAAACTAAATCATCAACTATTGGGAAAGTGCAGCACCACAAATATCAGACTAAGGCCACATCCACACGTACCAAAACAATCTTTTTTTTCCACGTCTTCCCTGGAACCGTGTCAAAAAAAATGTGCGTCCAAACGTATCCATTTGTAAAAGACTCAACACGCTACTTCATATTCCAGGCCTATAGGTGCCGCTGTTTCTGCTACAGAAATTCACCAAAAACGGAGAAGAAGAGCATAGTCTTCAGTCACTCCCGATCATAACATGATAGACTATAATAACTTTCACCACTGCTCATTTTATAAAGGCCGCCGCAAGAAAACGTGTCTTTGTTTACATTGTATAATGTGCTGTTGGATTGCTTTTTATTTTGCAATTCTGTCTGCCATCGGACATGATTGCAGCGTGCTAGCTAGCAGAGCTACCATTAGCGCGCTAACGTTACCTCCGCTAGCTAACATCGGCAGTCAAACAAACATCAATGATCCAATGTCTTTTTGATAATCTACACGTTTTTCTTGCGGTAGCCTTTCTACAATAAGCCGTGCTAAAAGTTACTATAATCCGTTCAAGGAGTTGATAAGCAGACAGATTAGCTAGCTAGTTGATAAGTTGTCTACGTCCACTTTATAAACAGTTAACCATAACGTTATGTCCCTGCTACTTTAGCGATGTTTAACGTTAGCTACATAACGTTAACGCACGTATGCGGCTTTGCTGTCCAAACGAAGCCAAAAGGGAGCCGTTTTTCGAATTTTTTCACCCTGGGACCAAGTTTCAAAAAAGTGCTTTTCAGGCAGTGCGTTTACAGGATTCGTTTGGACGATCGGCCCAAACGATGCAAAACGTGCATTTGCATCGAAAAGCGTCTCCGTGTGGATGGCCCCTTAATGACCTCAGCCCCACAAGAACTAGAGGAGAGTGATTAGGCAAGGTGTGATTTCTGTTGGTTTGTTTGTTTTGTTTTCCTTGAGACCGCAGAGGGTGGGGGGTGGGTGAGGGTCTTTGTTCTTGTTCAATTTGTGTTTCTTTGTTCTGTGCGCCATCTGACGTTATCTGTCACATATTGTGGAATTTGTTTTGTATGTCTGAAAAATTAAAAAATTTGAGCCAACAAAAAAAAAAGTAATACCATCATGAAAGATATCTCATCTTTTTGACTTGATTCCCCAAAACAGTTTCTGACCCCGTGTGAGCTAACCTGTAGACTATCCTCTCACGGTGCAGGTCCTCAAGGCCACAGCAGATCTCAGCAGCATAGAAGATGGCCCTCTGCTCGTCGAAGCCAGAGTTGCCCATGTTGTAGATGTGGAACTTTAAGTCACCGCCATTCATTATGGTCAACACCAGGCACAGCGCATCCTTGGTCTCATAGGCATATGCTAGACTAACCTGGAGAGGGAGGCAAATTTGGGGAAGTAGTAACGAGGGAGGTGAGGGACCAGTCAAGGAGTCAGTGAAGAAGAGGGCATGAGGAGAGAAAGAGGGGAGGAGGAGGAAGAGGGAAGAGCAGTGGTAAGAGACAGGATGGCTAGAGGCACATGATTGTTTCATTTGGTGCATTTAATGCCCCAAATAATCATCTGTTATCCCAAATGGAATGTATACAAAGAGAAACATATCACAGATATGGAAAACAATAATCCCACCATCTATCTCTCTTCTCACATTCCCACCAGCCTCCCTTTCTCTCCCCTCCTCTTTCCTCTCGCCCCCTGTGGGTCAGTGACACACAGGGTATATAATGTGTGTGCGCATGTGTTGTTGTGTACAAGCAGGATGTTGCTGCCATCGGGAGGAATCCCATCTGCTCCCGACTACGTAGTCAGAGACAGACCACAAGAGGGGATGGGAAAAATTCTTATGGGCCAAATGAACACACACACCCACACACCCACACACCCACACACACACACAAGTATGGACTACAAGCTGAAGCAAACTTATGCATATACATGTCCTATGCACACTTCCAAAAATCATGTTTGCATTAGCAATGGACAAATCTATTGAACTTGGCACCACAAAACAATGGCTCTCACACTGGACTTGGTGTCAGAATTTTCTTTAAACACTAGAAAAGGGATATCCAAAAAGGCTCCTAATAATGAAAGAGACTGAAGAACACCTGGCAATCGGCGTACTAGAAATAACTTTACTCATAAAGCAGGTAAATCCTAACACCCATCCACTTTGCCTCCCTCTGGAGTTAAATCTTCTCAGGTAATGGACAGGAAAAGTGGTGAAAGTTGGCCTTACTCACTTGTTCTTTGATCAGATATTTCAAGTTACAATCTTGAAGATCTCACTTTCAGTCTCTTTAGCGGCACCTACGGTGATAAACCAATTCCAGGTGTGTTTTGGGATCTCACGTCCCAGAGATCGGCACTTGTGATTTTTCCCGGGAATGTTTCCACAGACGCCAGGTTCATAAAACTGCAAATGCAAGGTTTTCATCAGTGGGCCAT
>NC_050176.1:6610782-6630782 GCF_008315115.2 Sander lucioperca
AATGTATTGGATGACTAATTGAAAATTTTAATGATGAGCAATTTGCTCACCAAGTAAATTGTGACACCAACCCAGTCTCCCCTACACCCTTCAAATGAGCATCATTTTAAGTCAAACCCTGTAAAACAGTGTCAAATCTTCACGGAGTGTTTTTTGTTTTTTTTTAAAGGGGGCGTTTAGACTGTATACCTACACACGAAATAAACTGGCAGTGTGTCTATTAGCTTGCTTTGCTGCGTCGCACTGCCATATGCAGGCCATAATACACAATGCAGCTTAAAAAGTATAGATTTAATACACCATCTTTCAGCCATCTGTATTGCCTTAGGCATTAGCACACAGGAAGTGCTCAGACTACCATTATTTTGTCTTTTAACTTCCGGTCGTACACAGTGGAATGAGTGTTGCATATTTAATCTAGGAGCCATATGACCCTCTACAGAGTGGGTTTGTGTGTTCAACAAATCTGAAAACTATAAATTGTGACCGAGTCAGGAACAGCCAGCAATAGCACCAGCACCTGAAGTGACCAAACAATCATCTACACCCCACGACAGCACACACACACACACACACACACACACACACACACCACACACCACACATACACAGACACCGACATATCGTGCAGAGGAGGAGAACAGAGAATAGGTCTAATTGAGTGCATAATGTAAACATAAGTGGTGTACCACATGTGTAACCTTTGAACGTTACGACTTAAATAGTAAAGTGTTACAGGATGTGAAGAGTGGTTGTTTAATGCTTCATGTATTTATCTGACAAGCTCTAGAATAAAGATCCATATTTATATCTATCCTGCATTTTTTATTACTTTGCAACTATTCTTAAATGAACAAACCGTTTTCTTTTAGATATTTACACCTCACACACACCAGTCCAACTTACAGTTATGAGCTGCAAGTCTCATCACTGTTCCTAGTGTAGGTCCATCACTTCTGTTACCACAGTGTACGTCCATGTTTCATTCACTTCTTTCTCTGTTATTTCTGGACCTCTACATTTGTGCAAACACGAAACTATCAGGACGTCTGTGCTGGTACGAGGAAATGCAGTGTGCCTGGCCAGTGAGAAGAAATTCAGATGTTTCACGCTGCTATAGAGGTCAGATCAGCTCTGTACCATTCATTGGTGACTCAGTAGGGAGTTTCATTACCGCATAGCTCCGTTTTGTTGGATTACAACGGTCATCTGACCGAAGCAAACTACCCGTTCACTATGGCCAGTCTGGAGAGAAACACCAAATCCATCTCTGATGTTTGGTGCAAGCCAGGTCACCACTTGTGCTGCCGACTGTGGAGCTCCTTGTGGCGATACATACTCTGACAACGATTCATAACCACACTACATTCTTTGATACGATAGCAAGCGCACATTGTTTGACTGATTCCAACATACGTTTCAAGGACCTCAGTCCTGATGTCCTGTGTGATGGACCATGTTTTCTGCTTATTCAAGTTCAAAGAATGATAGCAAGAATGATGAACCGTACCTGTGTCCATCAGGTCATGTAAGTATTGTTGTTACTAGACCGCAGAAGTCATGACTTCATAGCCTAGATCAACTTATTTTTAATAAACATTCAAAGGGGAAGTGGTAGCTGCTGTGTATAGCTCGTGGTAGTACCATCATTGTTCCTCCTACACTTTGTGCCTCAAAAACCTGACGAGAACAGTTGCGATTCTGCGTGAGAGGAAAAGACAACAAGATTAAATACTTACATTATTTCAACTGTTAATTTACCCCCAGATTAGTAGTGCACAGTTAGCCTACAGAAAAACTATCGTATTTGTCCCTACTTTTTTCATGTATTAATCTTTTTCCTTTTGGCCTACCGAGCGGACTGGCCTCCTACACCGCTTGGTGTGTCTTTGGTGTGCCTTGAACTGCTCTGGGTTGCTCGTATTTACCTGCTGTCAGCAGAGATGAATCCATACGTCTGGAATTTCTGGATGATTCGCTCGTAGAGGTATAGTTTTGTAGTGTTGTATTCATTTTATATGGGAGCGTATTACATTAATGATTCTATTTGCATTCCATTCTACGTTTTTGTATTTGCACCGCCTACTTAATAACCCGTGACAATTTTAATAGTGTATATATATATATTTTGCATAATTTATTATCTTTTTATTTTTCTTTTCTAATTCTAGCATTCCTATTATGCTGTTCTCTTATTTTCGTATCTATTGGATGCACATGTGGACGAGATAAAACCCTGTCGAAAGTGTTTTTGAGTCTTGAAAACTATCTGTCCACCGTGTTAATGCCGTTTTTTGCCTAGTAGTTATGGTTTTCGTAAGAGTGCACTTTGTTCTCACTATGTAAATAATTGTTTTATACTTCTCTGAGATCTGTCTAACTTGTAAATTGTTGCTGGTTTCAGTACATCAGTTTGTCCGCTCTGCAAGACAGGGATCTTCAAATATGAAATGAAGGAATGCATTGTATGTTGTCTTGTTTGTAACTTTAAAATCTCACATCTTGTGATTTCAGTCATGCGGAGTGGGGAAATTCTGCAGCCAATCGCCTTTATGAAAATGTGTGTCCCTGCCTTCTTCTACCAGCCGCAACAGAAAGACTGCATGTGAGTGACCGTCATGTCACTATCCATTCATCCTCAGTAGCACAGTGCAAAGTGAGTACTTTAACTTCTGAATGGGTTGGATAGGTAACAGAGAACAAACATGCCAGTTACCGAAGTGGAACTATTACTAAAGACAGTATGAATTAGCTCATTCATCATGGCGGTCACACATTTTCTGGTATTTACTTAAACACTGTGTGTTTTATATCCATACGAGAACAGTAAATTTTTTTTGCTTTGTTGTAGTGTTCGTAAGGATCAGTTGGATCCGTGCAAATATGAAGAAGAGAGTTCACAGGAGAAACTTTTTCAGCAAGCTATTACTCAGTTAAATATCCTGCCAGTATACCATCATTAACTGTTCTTCCACACAGCAAAATAATCAATTAGGCATTTGAATTTGGCATCATAAAGTTTAGTTGCTCTTCATCTCTTTTATTTATTTGATGTATCAACCCAGACCTGTTCGAGTCAACACTATGGAAGAAGGGAAGACAACAAGCATTTTTAAAGAGGATCTTCCTGTTGTCCCGAAAGACTTCACCCTCAGAGTACTTCATTAAAGAGGATGTTAGATTCCACATCACCTTTAGTCTACATGTTTTTGAGCATACATGGGTAACAGTCAAGTACCTTTTATTTCTATCTTTGAAATCCTTCCTTAATCCTCTTATTCAGTCCAAGCTTCCCAAAGCTGTCATCTCCCATGAAGGACTGAATGCAGTTTTCCAGCCGGAGAAGATCAATCACGCTCACGGGTCTCGCAGATCTTCTTACATGCATGACAAACCCACAAGGAATCTGTTTGTTTATCACGAGAAGGACAGGTGAGCTTTGAGTGCCATAGTGATATTTTTTTTCTACTTTAAACAGATAATTGTCTTACCTTTGAATCTCGCACTTGCTGTGACAGTTGTGGACCTTGGCCTGTGTCTGATGGGCAGGGGCAAGAGGGCCCTGCATCGTACTTCCTTCCACGAGAAGAGCACCCTAGAGCCCCTGTGTCACGTTTTCCCTCCACTAAAGGGCACCCTAGAGGGCCCTGCATTGTGTTTTCCTCCACTCACTAATAGGACACCCTAGTGGGCTCTGTATCACGTTTTCTCCACTAGAAGAGCACCCTAGAGGGCCCTGTGTCACGTTTTCTCCACTAGAAGGGCACCCTAGAGGGCCCTGCATCGTGTTTCTCCACTGGAAGTACACCCTGGGAGGTCCACAAATGTGCTGTGGTGTAGGCTACATCTCCAAGACTAGTACAAAGGCAATACATCACAATCTCAACAAAACACCAAAAATACAGTGGTTAGCACAGAGAGAGGACCTGGGTTAGGTTAAACTAAAACTAACTTTCTGTCATATTTACTGAAACTGACCCTATGTTTCGAGTAGAACTACATGAAGAAAAAAATCTGGCTCCTCTGGCACCACCTACAGCCGTTGTGTGATTTGAAAAAATCCACAGCTCCCCTGTTCAGATGCACCAATCATGGCTTGGGTGGGGAGGGGGTAACTGTTGTGTCAATCACTGCTCATGCACACGCATTCATTCTCCTTGTGGGGGGAGGGGCTTAGGAGAATGTTTTGGGCTTTAGCGGAAATGGGAGGTACTGAGAAGTTGACGATGTTCAAATGTTGTGGCTAAGTCCTGGATCTTCGCAATCCTACCTACGGCACCTTTAATTAACAGAAGTCATATCAGAAATCCCCACACATATGCATCATATTTACTGGTAAAATATGTGTGTCCATGGTCAATACAGCTCTATGTTCAGCTGTCCTGGTTTTTCAAGCTCTCTCGTTTTTTAACCTTAATTGTATGAAATTAACCAGACAACTTGCATGATGCAGTTATGTCTTCCTGATATGCTCTTCTATATCGATGTCTTCCAGGTATGTATCCTTGTTCAATGCTATTCGAGCAACACGCTTGGCATACCTCCTGAGAAACATCCCACTCTTCGAGATAATGATGTGAACAAAATTTCAAAAGATTTAGCTTGGATAGATTGTTAAAGTTAAAGTGTTAAACTGACACTTTTGGTCAGTTTAAGAGTGTTAAATGTGTCTCTCTTTTGCACAGTTATACCTCAACTAACGGTAAATTGCCTGAAGGAGGGGGTACATGGATAAACTGCCCAACGGTTCGTCTGAGTTTATTACAAAAATGAATTTGACTTATGATTATTTGATTATATAGCTGACAAATTTATTTGATTTGATTTGAATTAATTTTCATTTTCTCTTCCTCTGCCTGTGTGTGTGGTGTGTCTGTGTGTGTGTGTGTGTGTGGTGTGTGTGTGTGTTTCCAGCATCGGGAGCCATTCAAGAAGAGGTGGTTCACACTGTGCTCAATGAACAGAAAGCTTTTGTATTATAAAAGTCCACTGGTAATTAACATATAATACCAGTGTCTACAGTGTGTGTATAAAGTGACTGTATAATAATGGGATAAGTAAGGAGCAACAATTCTAACACTCATTTATAAAACTACAGATGATTATACATGAGGTGACATTTCCAGGAAAATACGCAGACATTAGCCTGATATGAAACAATACATTTTTTTTGCTAGTGCTCTTCTTTGTGCTGCTTGTTATCATGTTAGATGCTACAGAGCAGGGTGCTGTCTTCATTGGCACAGAGAGCACAGCTACTCTGCTTCAGAGAGCAGCAGGCAGAGCTTGAGGGGAAAACCGATGGCACTGTGGCATCAGGCTGGGAAACTCCGGAAAGGCAGTTTTTGTTATGTGTGAGCAGGAGCAGGAGCAGAAAGAGTGGCTGGAGGCCTTCAGAAAGGTCATCTCTCAACCCATGACCCCAGAGGACTATGCTAGTAAGATACTGTTGTTATACCTCATACAGTGTAGGTAATGTCTTCTGGTGCTTATCACATGTGAAACCCACTCCCAACCTTTTCTTTCTTGGACATAGATGAAGCCAGCATGAGAAGGGAAAGTGACTGGAGCAGTTCGACCAGTTGGTTTTGCAGGAGTTCAGGATGCAGTAAGAATTGTTTTGGGACATAACAGACTCAAAGCCTCTTCTTCCAAAAGATGCTCCTGAAGCTGTCAGAGGATAAAGAAACATGATGGCAAACTCTCTATTACTGGCAGAACTGCTCGACACCACCGACAAATGATCACTTCAACACTTTGCATGGACTAAAGGGTCTGTGATTACACCTTGACACCTTGGAGAAGTTACTGTCACAGCTGGGACGTTGCTGCACATCAGAAGCTTGAATTGATTGCATTGTCTTTGCCACTATGACATTGCATCAAGAACTCTTTGCATACATTATAATTACACTGGAACCAAATATTGTATTATTAAAAATAAGTAAAGAATAAGAATAACATTATATGTACATTTGCAATTGTTCTGTAGTTATTTTGTATTTTATGTTTCACTCAATTTGCACATTTTTAAAGGATTAGGTTCATTTCTTTCACACGCTGTTTCATTTTAGCTGTCTAGTTGTGTGAAACTGAAAGCTCTTAAAATAATAAATTGTATACACAATTGATCCCTGCTTTTAATATTTTACCAATTCTATAGATAGGCCTATATACAGTATATTCCTCTTCAGTAGCAGATACAGAATACTGTAGTGATGTATCACAGATGACAGTTGAAGATTATATCAGGCATGGCAGAGGTGTCTCTATCTGGATGCCTTCATCGTCATAGGCAGGTTATTGTGATATGCAAGGGTGGATTAGCAACCAGGCCAAGCGGATATGGACCCTTTTTAATGCCTTATTATTTCCATTTATATCGTGTATATAGTGCTTACATGGTGCAATTTTTTTAAATAAATAGATGCTTAATAGACACACTATGCAACATTTCTGGTTTCTGCTGTTGGTTTTCTTGCCTGTGACGCGTTTTGACAGGCGCTGTTGAGCTGGGGGAAAAGCAAGATGTGTCACTCAACGCCATTCTCCCGGTACCAGAAATGTCATCGAGCTAACCAGCCAACGGAGATTATATGGACCTTTTTCACAGCAGACATTTTAGAAAACACAGCTGAAATTGATAACCTTAACGATGGCTCAATTCCATCAAGTGTCCCAGTAAGCTATTTCAGTGAGTCAGCATGCACAACACCCAGGGCCTCTCCTAAGTGGAATGCAGCCACCATTAATGGTTTTGAATACACCTGTGCTTTTCCTACTATGACATGTCAACATGTCTGCCGTGAAAAATGTAGTGTTGGAAGTGTTGGAAAGTACATTTACTCAAGTACTGTTTTATGTTCAATTTGCTCCGCCAGCTGTACATTATATACAATGCTTCTTACTAAAGCATTGATATTTTAACGATCGGTTGTAATCATATGTGGCCATTCTGCTAATAGGCTACTTAGTACATTTTGCTGTTAATACTTTTGCACTTTTAATTCTTTGAATCTCTTCAGTATTGTACAATATACTAACTATAACAAACTATCTATCTATCTATCTATATATATATAACTAATAAACTAAATATTTAATAAAATATTAAATTAGTTATTTAATATAATGTGTAATCTATTATTATGTATATATGTATATTACATTAAATAACTAAAAAAAATAGACTAAATAAATAGACAACCCAGACATAAACTAAAATAAAGTTATGATAAATTTGTCTAGGGCACTTACATGCATTATGCACAAGAGTAGAAAAGACGAAGAAACGTCAACGCTATGATATATCAACAAACAGTCCAATGCTCTCAACACTCCTAGCTACAGTGGCTGTTTGTACGTGGTTCAATATACGATCTTTGCTCGCCCTCACTGTCATGAGGGGCGTGGCGGAAAGCACGCATGCTAGCGCCCGCTAATGCTCTTCAAGTTTGTGTGAAGAGCTGGCTGTGGCTGAACACAGCAGCAGCATACTGTTTGACTGACTGAGCCTCGCAGGTGGAATATATAGTAAAACACTGTGTTAGTGTTCCCGGAGATATAACAATTGTCTATCATCTGTTCTGAACCAGTGTAACCGGAGCTGTCATGCAAACATAGCCGTTAGCAAGCGAGCCAGGCCGAGGAGAGCTGGCTAGTTGTATCCTTCATCCAGACAGGAGCATAAATGTTTCACACAAGCCAGTTTATCGAGTTTGTCTACGCCGAAGAAGATGCGCAAGGACGTGAGGATATTATTAGTGGGGGAGCGTAAGTAAAGCTATAAAACTGTGATATTTAACGTAACTTACAGTGTGTTGGTCAGCAGTGATTGTATGCAGTGTCAGCTTTTAGTGTTGACTTTGCACTGGTGCTACAGCAAGGCATCATCATCTCATGATGATGGTGTTCATTCAGTCCATTCATTCTTTCTGTGTAACTTCTGATCTGATCTGTTTTGTGTTATTGCTGCATACATCCTGCCCACGATACTGTTGGAAAAACAAACATCTGCTGTAGCTTTTTGAAACAGTAGATATTTTTATGTCCCCATTACACAACTAACATCAGTCTTTCCATTGTATGTTAGTGGACATAGAGCAGATAAAGGTTGCTCACTTTAAATCTTTGTTTAGTTCCCAACCTATAGAAACATATTGCAAGTTGACTGTCCCATGTTTCCTGACAGAACATTTAAATCCCTACAGTATCCAGTTATGCTCATTTCTGTTTTAAACAGCAAAGCCAAAGGATAAATAAATATATATATAATATATATATATATATATATAATATATATATATATATATATATATATTATATATATAGTATTTTACAACTGTGAAGAAAGCTCATTCTGCCTTTGGTAGTTTTCTCTGGTCATTGCATTCATGGAATATCTGGGATTGTTTTTGGGAAGTAAACTCCAGACAGACAGAGAACCGAAAGCCCAGCTGTTTTGGGAATTATGTTTTCACACTGTTCACACACACACATTAACAGAACAGTTAGGAATACATTTACTCTGGCTTACTAATAAATAGGAAGCAATTGTAAAGGACAGTAGTAGCTTTTCAGCCTTTCATTTTTGACAGGACAGCTAGGTGAGAAAGGGGAGAGAGAGGGGGAAGACATGCAGGAAACCAACCCGGCCACAAGTCGTTTAAAACTGAGCCAGGATGAAAGCTTCAATTCATAGATTGTACACACCCATAAAAAAATTGCCCTGTGGTGTTTGTGATGTCAGTAGTGTGATATCTGTTTCTCAGTCACATGGCCCGGATAGCTTGTTAACTTAATGACTGTTATTTTCATCGTAATTAATAAATTATGTCCCCCCACAGTTAAAATATGAATATTTATTGTAATGAGTTGTAAGCAAATGTGGTTGAGTGTCTGCTAAGATCTACCAAATAATCTCTCTCTCTCTCAAATAATCTAGTCTCATTTATACTTTCGCTCCTCTTCTCCCTTCCTCCGTCGACAGCCAAAGTGGGGAAGACGTCTCTCATCATGTCCCTGGTCAGTGAGGAGTTCCCAAATGTGGTACGGATAAGTGATTATTATGTCAGATGTTTGATACTTTGATGATGCCTCTCTACCTTGAATATCTAATATTTGTGGCCTTTAACACCATTGATTTAACCATATTATTGGAGCCCTGTAACTAGTTGTAAACATGTCTGTGTAAGTGAGAGCCATGTTGTGTTCATCCTAGGTTCCCTACCGAGCTGAGGAAATCACCATACCTGCAGATGTCACACCGGAGAGAATTCCCACACACATTGTGGACTATTCAGGTAATTTACGCCCATGACTGTTTCTTTGTTTTCAGATTTAACTGCTTTAAGTTGTGGTGACCTTTGTTGTAAAATCATAAATATCACCTTTTCTGCCTGCAAATTGAGAAAGAAGAACTATTGGTATTAACTGTAGTACACTTGTCTTTCTCCTACAGAGGCAGAGCAGACAGATGAGCAGTTGTTTCAGGAGATCTCCAAGGTCAGTCAGTGCATTATGCTCTCCTTTTAGTGCTCTGTTAAGTACTGAGTTCAGGTATAAGCCTAAAAGGGGTCTGTGTTGGTCTCTTTCATAGGCAAATGTGATTTGCATGTCTACTCTGTCAACACAAGAAGTCCATAGAAAAGGTGAGCTACCTCTGTGGCTAGGATTTCCATAATTGGTTTGTATTGCAGTTAGACAGTAAAACATTTGAGGCGGTCAGTGTGACACTCGTAAATTAGAAGTTGTCTCTCAAAATGGTAATGATCTTTTACATTTTTATCTTTTTTCTCCCTTTTGTTTTCCATAGGTGACGAGCCACTGGATCCCTCTCATTACTGAGAACACAGACAAGGACAGCAGGTGTGAACTTGTATGGAAATAGGTCAGAGTTTTCATTGTCAGCTCAGTTTTGGACAATGAAATATGGGGGCAAATAGGGTTCCTGTTTCTCTTCATTTCTCTATGAGCACAGTGGGCTCCTAATGCACGATCAACCTAATGGAAAGTCTGCAAAAGACCGTTTTCTGTAGGAAGAGGCCAGTCATGGAATCTTTCTACTAGTCGTTGAAGTGATGACCTACAATCACATGGTGGAAATTGTCTCACAATGCTTTTCTGTAAGCAGAGAGCTGAACTGGAAAGCAACATTTCACATGAACAGATAGCCTTATTCTCCATTTGTGTTTTGATTTTCACTATGAATTGAGTCACTGCTTTTCTGGGAAGGACCATGTATTAAAGGGAAAGTACTCTTTTGCCTAAAATGTTACATCTGTTAAATTTACAGTTTATGTTTGTATTAGCGTTAATACAATGCTGTGTTTGTTATTTATGCGTCCAGGGTTCCTCTGATTCTGGTGGGAAACAAGTCGGACCTGGTGGAACACAGCAGCATGGAGACCATACTGCCCATCATGAACCGGCACAGTGAGATAGAGACTTGTGTTGAGGTATGGAGCGACAGATCTGTTCACTGTTCGCACGGTTTCTAAACAGTAAAACAATAAAGTGAATGCTGTGAAAGTGCTGTTCTGTTTTAATTTGCCAGACAAAAACTTTCTCATTCAAGTAATGCAGTAGCAATGCTATTGTTCTAGACAGCAGTTGTGTTGCTACGTACACAAGGTCAAAAGGGACATAAACACAAACGGAAATCAATATCTTGTTCTATTGTCATTAAACAGAACATAATAGGGGAAGAAGTTTTTGTTGGTTTAGGAGCCAAGAGGAACAGGATTGTTTTTAGTTAAACATCCAGACATTGTTTTTTTTTACTTTATTGGCAGTGCTTTTAATGGTTGTACCAGCACAGTGAAGATACTTAAGTTGATGTAAAAACATTAAAATCTCAATAAATGCATTTAAATTGTTTTCACATGATGACAGTATACATGTAGATTCTAGAAACAGAATGCTTACAGAATAGAACTGGCCCAAATTAAGAATGCTATTGTCATTTACAGTGACCTCTATTTGTAAAGCCCTTCACACTCTTGCTGTTACATGTTTATGATCCTCACTATCAACCAAACTGAACACCTAGTTCTACAATACAGTATGTCGAGTTGTCAGTTATGCAATTTTAAACTTGTTGAAATGCCGAAATGTGGAAGTCTGCAGCCTCCCTTGGCTAGCCAATCTTGTCAATTGTATTGATTGTTGTCTTAGTTCGTATAAATTAACCCTAATTGAACCTTTTGTCAATAGTATTGCTATTGCTGCCCTTTTTTTTATACTTTCCATGATGGACTCCATTTATTTGCATATGTTTACTATAAACAGTGTTTACAATAAGATAGCCCAACAATTGTACAAGAGGATTTGATACTTGACACCGGCCATGAGCTTAACTCAAACCTACAACATGATGACTGCTGTAATCTAAGCACGGTGAAGAGCTCCTAATGGTTGAGAAGTCTGCTGTTCGTGCTGAGTTCACTCTTTTCCTCCTCCTGTGTCACCTTTTAACACTGAGTACTATCTCCTAGCTGGGCAGCGCCTGTGTTTCTTCAGACTGGTTAATTAAACCAGGCGTGTCACTCAGACAGATCCTGTGTGTTAATACCCCGTCTGGCCCTGACTTAGCTCCCGCACACACATACAGTATATACAGGAATATATATACACACACACAGGTACATAAACAGAGAAGGCCCCACTTTGCCATTACACTGTATTTTCACAGGGTAGCAAAGACGTTAAGGTGTTTATATGCAACGACGCTGTATACATGGTGTTTTTATAGCATATTGAAAAATAGTATACGTATGTATAACCAGACTCCGTTCTTTCCTTTTTTCATTGTTTATAGTGTTCAGCAAAGAACCTGAAGAACATCTCAGAGCTGTTCTACTACGCCCAAAAGGCAGTTCTGCACCCCACAGGTCCTCTTTACTGTCCAGATAAAAAAGATGTAAGAGCAAACAAATTTACTGTGTGAATTCTACACCAGTGTTTTTGTGATGTGCAATGGTTGTCAGCTAAAAACCTCACTCTATGAATTTACATTCGAGAGAGTTATGTAATGCAGTATTAAACTGAATTTTAGCAGAAGGTGAATTACAAAGTAGTTGCGTTTAAAGTAACTTTTGATTTGCCTTTTGGATTCCCAGATGAAGCCACTGTGCGTCAAAGCCTTGACTCGAATCTTCAAAGTGTCTGACCTGGACAATGATGGGATTCTCAATGATAACGAGCTCAACTTCTTCCAGGTAAGTCAACTGATGACTACTGTCGCTCACAAAGTTAACAATAGGTTTATCGCAGCGACCTCAAGCTCACCCGGTAGAGCGTGCGCCCCATGTAGGTTGAGTCCTTGGCAGCGATTGGGGTTCACATCTGACACGCAGCCCTTTGCTGCGAGTCATTCCCCCCCCTCTTTCCTGTCTACCTATACTATCTAATAAAAATGCAAAAAAAGGCCAAAACACATTATTTTATCAAAAGCTACTATTTGCACAGGACCTTTCTTTGGCTGCTTTTGACAACAATGATGTTTTTGTCTGATTGCTCACACAGCGGACGTGCTTTAACACCCCACTGGAGTCTCAGGCGTTAGAGGATGTAAAAAATGTGGTGAGGAAGAATTTGAGTGACGGAGTGTGTGACAACGGACTCACTCTGCAAGGTAGACATGGATGGACTGGCTTCCTCCTTGTGTGACGTACACACACATCTCTTGTCACATTATTCCTGACTGTGTTTTTTGGTATTTCTGTGATATCCTCTCCAGGCTTCCTCTTCCTCCACACCCTGTTCATCCAGCGGGGGCGCCATGAAACAACGTGGACAGTGCTGAGGAGGTTTGGGTACGACGATGACCTGGAGTTAAATCAGGACTACCTCTTTCCTCCGTGAGTCTCAGTCTTCATTTCTTTAGACACCCACCACCAACTGCATCCTGTGTGCATGCCTTAATAAAAGCCTCATTATTTCCCTCACTGTGTGTGATGGACACAAGTATTTGTGCTCTTTTTAGCATAATACTTTATTTTCTTCAAACATAATGTTCTGTCTTTCACTTTTGGTGCCTGTGCTCATTTTTACCAAACTGTCAGTGTTGTTAAGCCCTTAAATTAGATACTAGATTCAGTACTTTACATTGATGTTATTACCAAGGAAGGATTAATAGGTAGATTGAATATGCACATTTTCACAACACCTACTAAAATATCTACTGAGGACTACTGAGCCACTTTTATAAGTAAACTGTAATATTTATCCTCTTATTTATATTCTTTTGTAGTAATGTTTTCTGTTTATCACTGGTTCTGCTCATTGACTATAACATTTACTTTGAAACATTTCAATGTCTTTAGGTTGAAAGTTCCTCCAGACTGCACCACAGAGCTCAACCATAATGCCTACCTCTTCCTTCAGAGCGTCTTTGACAAACATGACAAGGTATAATCCTGTAAACCTGGTTCTGTATTTACTTTACCCTCTGCCCTGGAGAGGCTTTTACAGAAAGCTGCTCAGTACGGAACACCGCACAAAACCAAACAGCCAGCGCTGACCACCTGCTGAGGCGTGATTTAAACGTCTTGTCACTGAGGAGAGATTGACAGGAGAATTAGCCGCGAGGTTAGACTGGAAGTCAAAGAGTAAAAGTGGCAGCTTGTACCATGATCTGCTTTTTGTCATAGTGATTAGTGTCCTACTGTGAATGTGTGCTTCAGTCATGTTTTGTTTTCTCAGGTAGAAATGACAAACGGCAAACTATTTCCTTCTTCAAGCACCATTTTCTATAGGTTACCGTAGTTCACCGTCCTGAACAGTAACCAACCTTTGTGTCTATCAGGACCGTGACTGTGCCTTGTCACCAGAGGAGATGAGGGACCTGTTTGATGTTTTTCCCTACATGCCCTGGGGTCCAGATGTCAATAACACAGTTTGCACTAATGACCAGGGCTGGATCACCTACCAGGGATATCTCTCCCAGTGGACGTAAGTGGTGATTATGTAAAGGTTCTGTACTCGACATTCAGAACATTAAAGCTATAGTGTGTAGTTTCTGTCACCCCCATGAGGAATTCTAAGAAATGACAACAACACTGTCGGCCCACCCCCACCCCTCCTCCACGCAGTTGCTAGTAGCCGAAGAGGACACAGAGAATTAAAAAAGTAGTAGTAGTAGGTAGTTATCTTCACTCGAGCTTCTGCGTGGGAAAGTCACCGGACGACACAATCTTCTGAACATAGCCATACTGAGAAATACAGAGAGAGTTGTGTGGAGCTGATAGTCTTAATTAGCTTTGTAGCAACTCATTTGGCAATGGCTTGAATGTAACGGACGTTCAATAATAACAAAAGTTACGCACTAAAGCTTTAATATAGCAGCAAACAAATATTTGATATGTAAAAATATAGTGGAGTAATGGTGTCCTGAGCAGACAATGAAGTCGCACTCTCTCTGTGTCTGTTGTAATCCGGGCTTCTCTGTTTTTTGTTTTGTTATGTTGTGTGCATGTGGCCGTGACAAAACGTTGGTATTTCACAAATTGGGGAACAGCCCACTACTTGTTTCAGTATTTCAAGTCTAGCCACTCTAGGTTAAAGCCAGTATACTAGACTTTGAACATTTCTGACATTGACATTGATTCTGTGTCTCACATGGGGTAGTCTATATCCACGACATTCCACTTCCGGGATTGCTCCATTGCCGTCGGAAATTCCGCCGGATTTCACTCTTTTCAGCTGGATGTCTGTCACCTGCCGTTTTGTTTGTGTTGGAATTTTACACTCTAGTTGATTTATGAGGACTAATGTTGACTGCTCCTCAGATCTCTGCAGGGTAAATCGAGACAGCTAGCTAGACTTTCTGTCCAGTCTCAGGGTGTTTTCACACCTGAAAGTCTGAACCAAGGTCCGGACCAAGGTTCATGTTTTTGTTACATTGTAACATTTGATCCTGTAAGTTTTTTGGTTTCACACTGCAGTTATGCAAGCGCACTAAAGATCTATACGTGACAAAACTACGTCCTGCCGTCATGACATACGTGAGCTGCGTCTCCAGATACTGATAATTGATTGGTTTGACTGCTGCTCTCCCCTACTGACTGCTGCTCTCCCCTACTGCCGCGGCTCTTTTTGTTTTGTTGTGATGTTGAGAAGCAAGACACGGGAACTTTCTTTCTGGAGAATTTATTCAGAGACAAACGGAAACCTACACTGTACATTTACTACCACTTAACAAATAAACTGCTGATGTATTCTCTGCTCCGATAGCCGACAGCTGTCTGCTCTGAGCACATTCACCGTCACTCTCACTCTCTCATGTAGCCTACACACTAAGCACCGAGCTATTCCTTAAAGGAGCTATTCCCCGGTCTTGTAACACAAGGAGAGCCTGCCAGAGCTTCTTGTATTTAGTCTGAAAGTCCGAACCATCCAAAAAATGCTTTCACACTATAAACGAACCGGACCATGGTTCAGTTTGGTCCGGACCGAGACCACCTCTTTTTATCGGACCAAAATTTGGTCTTTTGATCCGGACCGTGGTCCGGGGGAGGTTTCACACCTGTAATTTTGGTTCGGATCAAACTGAAAAGTCCGAAAGTCCGGACCAAACGAGGTATGTGTGAAAACGCCTTCAGTTTTCTGTTGCACGACTAAGGGCGTTTTCACAAGGAAGCCCGTCTACAAACCAATCAGTTACAACTGTCGGGAGAAGCAGTGCACGTATGTGATGACGACAGGACGTAGTTTTGTCACGGATAGTTCTTGAGTGCGCTTGCATAACTGCAGTGTGAAACCAAAACTTTCCGCATCAAATGTATACAATATAACAAAATCATGAACCTTGGTCCGGACCTTGGTTCAGACTTTCAGGTGTGAAAACGTCCTAAAACAACTTTGAACATACACATGTTCCACCAAAACAAGTTCCTCCCCGAGGCTATTTTGCAGCGGGGGCTTTTCCCGGTGCTTAGCGCCGCCCCATGACAATTGTGATTGGTTTAAAGAAATGCCAATAAATCACAGCACGTTTTTTCTCCAATCCTGGAATGCTGTGTGGACTAGCCAGTCTGGCAAAGCGAGACTACGCATGGGGCTGCTGAGCTTAATAGGCTGAAAAGACGGTGCAAAGATGCCACCAGTTGTCTCATTTGTCAACAAACACAAAACTTGTGCCACCATTAGGGCTAGGTATCAAACATACTTAAAATACTACACATAGTGGCTTTCAACTAGTCTTTGTTGGTTTTTAGTGAACTTTTTCAAAGTTGTTTTCAGGAAAACACCAATGTACACACATTTCCCTGTCGTGTGTGTGTATATATATATATATATATATATATATATATATATATATATATATATATATATATATATATATATATATATATATATATATATATATCATTGTCATTTTGGCTTCAACTTACATTTGTTCAGGTTAACAACATATCTGGATGTCCAGCGATGCCTGGAGTATTTGGGTTACCTCGGTTACTCAATAATTGCTGAGCAGGAGTCCCAAGCAGCAGGAATTACAGGTGAATGAAACCATCACATCTTTTTTTACATATTCATATTAAATGATGAGTTGTAGATCCCTATAAAAGTCTGTTGTAATATCACAAATATAGTCATATACATTCATAGATTATAATGTTTGAGCCATTAGTATTATTCAGGGTCATAAGCTGATCGGAAGTTGCTTTACACGTCATTGAACTACTCGACAGTCAGTAATCCCATCAGTAAATCAACACCATACAACACTAACTTTTGGACAGTTGAAGCAGCAGTTCAATCTTAATATTGTCGCTGACTGACTGCAGGTATGTGTTGTCTGAGCTGATGCTCTGATACCCGTGTATGGTTTGCCCCCTCTGCAGTGACCAGAGATAAGAAGATTGACCTGCAGAAGAAGCAGACGCAGCGCAGCGTCTTTCGCTGTAATGTCTTTGGAGACATTGGCAGCGGCAAGAGCGGCTTCCTCCAAGCCTTCTTGGGTAGAAACCTCATGGTAAAAAAATAAAAAATAAGCAACAGTAATGACACATTTGAATGCATACTTAGCTCAGCTATTTCACGATGTCCCATATTTAAATCGACCGGCAAACATTTTCCTCTTGATGCTTTCAATCATAGTTTACAGTTTCATGTCCTGATGTGCTTTTACATGATGTTTCTTCTCTTCTCTCAGTGTCAAAAAACAATTAGAGAGGAACACAGATCCTACTATGCCATCAGCACAACCTATGTTTACGGCCAGGAGAAATATCTTCTTGTGAGTTTCAAAGATACCTCTACTATTACTTGAATTACTAGAATCATTTTTTGCAGTTATGACTTGTGTTTAAATAACGCTTTTTTTTTTAATCAATAATTCTAATAATAATAATTGCCAAATTGTGTGTGTGTGAATATTTTTTCACGATATGTTTTATATAATATTTTTTTCTATTCATATAAAAGACATGATTTAAATGTATACGTACCACTACTACGAGGCTGTCAGCTGTGAACCATCATGTGAACTGTGAGCCAGCCCAGCCTGAGGTTGGCTGTGCTTACATGTACCTGGCTGTTTATATAAGCTTCTTATCATGTTCACCCAGTGCTTTTGTCAAGCAAGCCTTTCTACTTGCTTAACAAAAGCACTCGCATTGCACCACTCACTTGTAACAGCACATGCAAAGCCTACAATACCAGCCATAGTTTAACATAGTATTAGTTTATACAGGCACTTAATACATCAACTGCACTGTTTTTTGTTGGCACTTGTTTGTCTTTTAAAAACACACAGGCACTCCCTCTGTGCTGGCATCCACAGTGAAACACCTTGCAGCACAGTGACTCTGCTTCTGTTGGCACTCCTAGGCAATTTGAGCACAAATGTGGTGGTAATGCTCCTGTGTGGTTCAATCTTTAGCCACTGTGACTGCGTCAGTAAAACAGCAGCATGTGATTCTCTTCATTGAACATCCTCAACAGAAGAATGCTTTGTTTAAGTACATTTCATTTCTGACGAGATATTATGGAATTTGCAGTAATCCATATCATTTCATCCAAGTCAACAGTATGCACTCTCAACTGTGATTGCTGACTGAGCTACACTGTTGTCCCCATGAAGTCGAGAGAAAAAAGACAAACCTGCAGTTCTTTTCACCATCCATTATTGCCAGAAAATTATGGCTGTAGTAAACCAGGCCACTACAGCTGGCCACAGTGATGCAGAGAATATTGGCAATTATCTAGCATGGGACTAATGTTGGAACTCAGCAGTGTTGTTCTAACTCTCTCCCCTCCTCTCCTCCTCTATCAGCTTCATGAAGTATTCCCTGACTTTGACTATCTGTCTGATGCTGATCTGGCCTGTGACATTGTCTGCCTGGTCTATGATGTCAGCAACCCTTACTCCTTTGAATACTGCACCAAAGTCTTCAAGGTAAAAAGGTGTAACTGCATTATTGTTAACTGAACCACGGTCATTCATCGCCCTCTTTCCCTCCTCAGCAATACTTCATGGACAGCAAGATTCCATGTATGATGATAGCAGCGAAGTCAGACCTGCCAGAGATCAAACAGATCTACGGCTGCAGTCCTCTGGAGTTCTGTAGGCGGCACAAGATGCCACCTCCCCAGTCCTTCACATGTAACACTGCAGCTGCACCCAGCAGAGACATCTACACCAAACTTACCACAATGGCCATGCACCCGTAAGTATGGAGACACTTGATCTAGATTTGTTAAACTTGCACTAGTCATTTTTGCACATAGGATCCCCAAATGGTAGCAGAGTTAACTCATTTTAAGAACTTTATTACTAAAGGCTGTTTAATGCTTCTGCGTTGAATCGACGGCGTACCCCCCACAGACCCCTCTGCGTCGACGCAGACCGCAAGGACTGTGATTGGTCAAGTCGTCCTGTGTGTTGATAGTCTGTGTTTCAAGCAGCCTACTGTGGGGAGTAGCAACATGCTAGTTCACCGACATAAGCTTTGCAAATAAACTCAGACATATTTTGGTTACAATGACGGGGTTATCCGTTTGTAAAATGCCTACATGTCAGTAATGTTTTGAAATTAGCACTTCACCAGCAAGCAGTACTTTGTGGGCAGTTGTGCTAAAGTTTGCTTGCTAACATAACATAAACTGGCTCTCTCTCTTTCGCTCAGAAAGAGCGGAACCAAAACAAACTATCACCGCGTTCTGGCGGGGAAATGCACTGCGATGCAAAGAAACGCGTTCAACCCCGACGCAGAACTCCGAAAGGGTCACACCGCCGTAGGAGCGACGGTGTAGCTATGGCGTGGAGTTGACGCAGAAGCATAAAAAAGCCAAAGGAAATCATGCAAGTAATGTGTATTTGGAGCTGAAATTCATACCCACCCAGATCCTCTTCACTTGTTTTTAAGCAGAGGACGTTGTCCATTTCTTAATGAAAGCAAACGACACCTGAAGTTTAGCCATTCTCTGTTTATCTCAGGATATGGCAGATTACAGAAGGCCTATGTTTTATAATAAGGGGGGGGGGGGGGGGGGTTGATATCACAGCTGAAGACAGGAAAGGGGGGAGAGAGAGTAGGGATGACATGCAGCAAAGGGCCGCGGGTCAGAATCGAACCCTGGTCGCTGTGGTAAAGACTGAGCCTTAGTACATGGGGCGCACGCTCAACCAGGTGATCCAACCGGGCGCCCCAGGGATGTCTTTTAATCTAAGGTTTTAATTTGTATTTCCTTAACACTGAGATTCATTTCTGCAGTTGGGTCGTATTTGGCAGTGAATCCTGTGTGAAACAGGTGGAATAGATGGATGCCTTTTTTTCTTTTGCAGTCCACTTTATCTGTTAGTTTACAAAGCCCTACTGTGTGTTATGTCTGTGACTTTACTCCACGCCTCAGGATAAACCCGCTCCCTGTGGGGATGCTCCTACTCTCTGCAGGTGTCAGTATCAGACATGATGTACTTCAGTCTAAAATAATGCACTTCGCTGCTCTCTGAACATGTTGCTTTCAAGTCTGATGCTACAGTGATGTGC